>NC_134472.1:38650450-38919117 GCF_964194025.1 Convolutriloba macropyga
TGTTGTATTGGTCTGCTATTTTTGTTATTTCTAGTATTTTTCTCGATCTCGATATTCTGACTTTGTCCAAGTTAGGGAAGAGATTATTTTGCACGACGATTCGAGTCGTTTCCGGTATTCTACCGGCTATGTTTTTAATTCGTCGTCTCTATCGATGATTCTTACGACCTGGCTTCTTGGAATTGACTTCTATTGCTTTGCAGTTAAAATTTGTGTGTCTGACATCATTTCTGCTTTTAGGTCAATTGCGTAACGTGCCTCACTCACAAAAACGACTTCTGAACTCACTTATTGAACTTTAAATTTTATGAACATGAAATAGTGTGCATCTAAGTAGTGTCAAACTTATATGCCCTAGTTCTTGAGTATTAGTCTTGAGCTTTTGATTTCGAATATCAATTTTGAAAAAGCTCTCTTAGCGCTTTTTCCCTATGGACTGTATATGGCAAAAAAAATCTAACCCAAAAAGTGTAGTTGTCTATTAAAGGACTGGTGGTCGATCTGTCTATCTTATTTTTTTTATAGCTGCGAAGCTGTAAGCTGAGCGAAGCTATATTGCGGTGCTCTTGGTTTTTTTGTTTCGTCGTCTGACGCCCTTTTTCGTTTTACAGTTGTTCACACAGCGAAGCTGAAAAAGTCAAATTTTTCTGAATGACTTCTTCCTCTCACTAACGGCATTTGCGCGCGTGACGTCATTTCTCACTCGCTTCAGCAAAAGTTTTTAGGTTATTTGCGTGATTTAGATTTTGATCATACGT
Source organism: Convolutriloba macropyga (assembly GCF_964194025.1). Classification (NCBI taxonomy): domain Eukaryota; kingdom Metazoa; phylum Xenacoelomorpha; order Acoela; family Convolutidae; genus Convolutriloba; species Convolutriloba macropyga. The sequence goes on from NC_134472.1 coordinate 38,651,209, forward strand.
GACTTACCTCACTCAATAAAATAACTTTTGCACTTTAAAACTTAAGTTTAGTTTGAATTTGTTTATGGTCAAAGGAACTCATTTGTGCAGTAAAGGTCCCTAATGAGAGTCTTCTGCGCAATGAATTACAAGTTCACACTGTTTTTTCCTGAAAATTACAAGTTCACACGTAACTTTAGTTAGGAAACTGATATTTTTAAAGAATGCTTTTTTAATCTCAGTTTTCTATGTTTTTGTTTAACGGGTTTGCTCATGAATTTTTAAAATTAATTTTAGGCTTATTCTGATAGTGTCTTGATGGTTTATGTTAGATTGATTTGAGTTTTATGGTAATTTGGAAGGTTTTCATCTATCTGACTGATTGTTAGTCAAGGTTTAGCGATTTTTAGCCTACTATGTCGTTTTCCTGCCCTAAGTGGGATTTGAAAAGACGCATGGTCTATATGGAAATTTTAAATACCAAATGAGAACCATTTTGCTTGTTTGAAATATTTCGTTCGTTGAGAAATGTCACAAAAAATTGACAAATTTTGCACGTTTTCGTTTCTGGAGTCTCGACCAGTTTCCTAGCCCACTTTCCTAATATTTTGCGAGCATTGCAATACTCTTTTGATGCCCAAAGGAACTTATGTTTGGCTTCATGTGCAGAAGTAAGCTAAACAGATTCTTAATCAAAATATAACATCTCAGCATTTAATAAAAAAGAAATTTCGTTTTTGGTCTATTATTGTTACTATCGTTTTGAAAATGCAGATCTCTGAAGCTATCAGGTCTATTTTCTGGCAATCTGCCTGCTAGGTATACTTTTTTTTCTATTCTTACGATGGGATTTTTTTGCGATCCAATTTCTTGCTAAATGGTTTTGCTAATCCACTGATATTCCATTCTAGGTAGATTGTTATCTTCATACAATGAAAATTATTCGATTATTATGTCAGGACTTGTCCTGCTATGGTTTGTTTCGTCATTTTTCCCTTTTTTGGTGTACATTTATTCAAAGAAAAGCTGATCTTCAAATTTTCTGAATGAATTCTTCCTCTCAGTAACTGCATTTACGCGCGTGACGCCAGTTCTCATTCTCTCTCTAAAAATGTTTTAGGTCGTTTGTGAGGTTAGATGTTGGTCATACGTGACTATAATTATTTCTCGCTCAATAATAATTAATTCTGCACCTTAATACTTAAGTTTTATTTGATTTAGTTTAAGATCAAATTTACTCAAATGTTTAAGAAAGCTCCCTGAGAGAAATGCGTCTGGATTGAATTTCAGCGAGCCTTATTAATTGATCACTGAATGTTTTCACGTAGTTTTTCGAGCGAAGTCAGTATTTTTTCAACTTTTATCTATTTTCTCCCTGTATCATACGGCACGCAGGTCTATTTCGTAGCTTTTTGAGTGACTGAAAGTGCTCTTATTTAGAAATCAGGTCTCCTACCAAAACACGATTGTTAGAAAAGATATCACAAGGCCTGATAACCGAGTGGTTAATGCTTCCGTCAATTGCCGCGGGGGGAGGGGGTGTGGACTCCTCCTTGGTCGGCATTTTTTGCACCAATGAAAAGTTATCTTGGCTACAGCTCCTCAGAATTAAATTGCCCCGCCTGTCCTTGGAAAGCACTTTCTTTGAAGATAATCAGTTTATAATTATTTTTAAGTCAAGATTTATGTTTTTATGGAAGCTTTTGCAGGATTCTTAGTCATAAGCAATATGCAGATTTTTGAGAAATGAGAAAATTACTCGTATCAACTCTCTGTTCTTGGAGTGTTTAACACATGTGTCAGACATTTGTTTTACATTTTTTGCTCAAAAATGCTGGGAAAGGCGATTTTTTTATTGACTTCTTCCTTTCACGAACGGTTTTTGCGCGGGTGACCTCTTCGTTCACTCTCTTTAGCAAGAGTTGCAGGCCATTTATGTAATTTTATTTTGATCTTCGAGACTTAACTCATTCGCAGCAATTCCGGCAATCTGCCGGCTATGTTTGTTAATAGCCGCACAGCGATAGCTGAGGCTATTATTGGCCTTCTCTTGGTTTTTTTACATTTCAAAGAATTTGAATTGTATTGGGGTGCTGTGTTTTTTTTAAGATGTGTTCACACATATTTTCAATGACTTTGATCTTTCAAAACGGGATAAACGTAAATCCCAGCGGGAATTAAGTTTCATTAGAGGCCCAACGTGGGCTTTAGTAGTCCTTCAAGTAATTAGAGTGGTGCAGCTGCTGGGATGGCCTTAATTCAATGTTAAAAGGTCATTTTTAAGGAGTTTTTGGGCTCAAAATGGTGCAGTTTTTCATGTTTTTTGTGATTTTTTCACTTTGTTTGATTAGTCTTAGGTTGAAGTTTTTAAAAGTTGATGAAGGCCTTTTGCGAGACAAAATTACTTGTTATGACCGTTTTATGAGCTATATGTTTTGGTACTACAAACACAAACACGCAAAATGATACTAATTTTTTCTGTTTTTTTCAAGTTTTTTGAAAATGTTTGTCAGGTTTTGTGTTTTTCCTGCTTCAGGGGCCAGGGAATCTCCTTTAGGGTTTTATAATGGGGCATTGAATAGTTTCTGGTAACAATGGATTGGTTTTCAACATTTTAATGTCTCGAATTTCTGCAATTTTTTGATAAAATCTGCAATTTTAAGTTTTTCTGAAGTTTTTTGTGAATTTGATTTGTTTTCCATTCTCAAGAGCCAGAAAACCTATTCCACGGTCTGATAAAAAGTTACTGCATTTTTGTTAGTTTCAATGGATTTGTTTTTCAAAAATTTAACCCTTCGAATTTTAGAATTTTTGGTAAAATTTGCAATTTTCCAATTTTTTCAGAACATTTATCTTTAATTCATATTTCTTGTATCAGTAATCAGGTAGTCTCATCCAGTGTTTGATGGCATGTTACTAATAACTTGCTCGGAGCAATTGAATGGCTTCAATTGCCCCGAGCAACATTTTAATAGAACGAATTTCTTTTTTTTTGAAATTTGAAATTATTTCTAAAAACTAAAGCCTATCGATCTTTGAGCCAATGAATTTTTTAAGGCTTGGAATTGGGCTACTGAATAGCCTCTACAGACACAGAACTGATTCTGAAGATATTAATATCACAATTTTTAACAACATTCATTAAAATTTGCAATTGATTTCAGTTTTTTTTTTTTAATTTTTCGATTATTGTTAATCGAGTTGAAGTTAATCGATCTTCAAGGGCCAATGAATTTTTTTCGGGTCTTGCAGATATAGTACTGGACCGATCTCAGAAACAAAAATTGTTTTTAAACATATTTTTGAAATAGGTAAATTTAAAGGGATCAAATTTTGCCTTGGGTGTAAAAGCTTGAGTTTTAGCAATGAGTATATTTTTGTTTAGTTTGTTTAGTATATTTTAATTTCTCAATTTTTTTGATGATTTTGTTTGTGTTTTGGCTGGCATTGTTCAGTTGATCTCCTGCTCAGGTATAGTACTTCTAATTTTTTTATTGATTTCTTTGAATTGTAATTCAGGACTTGTCCTGCTATGTTTTTTATTTCGTCGTCGCGATTTTTGTTACGATATATGTCACAACCACTTCAAATCTTCCTTTTGTTCATTCGTTCATGCAATTCCAACTGAAGTGCGTGCGTGACGTCATTTTTTGCTCCTAGTGGAGCGAGTTTTTTGTTCATTCGCGTGATTAAATTTTTGGTCACACTTGACTTACCTCACTCTCAAAAATGACCTCCTCAGTTTAAGTTGACTTTTATTTACTTTATTTCAAAGATATAAGGTCAAATGGGTATGTGTGACTCTAAATGAAGGTTATTAGAGAGCAACTAATAGAGGCAGCAAAAACTATAGAGATTTTTAATCAAAATGGAACATAGCCTTCAATGAAAAGACGAATTTTTTTGGTCTGTCTTTTATACTGTTTTTTTGAGACCGCAGATCTACGAAGCTATTGCGGCTATTTTTTGGCAATCTGCCAGCTATGTTTAGTATTAGGCTGTGTGGACTGTAATCCGTGCAAAGAATATGCATTAGTTTGTTCACAGAAGCTGTTGAAAACTATAATTGTGATCAACTATAGGTGGATGTTGGTTAGGAAGCAGTTCTCAAAATGAACTGCAAATAAAATTGTTTTCAGGCGGCAGAACAGAAAAATGTCCTCAAGCTCGGAGGATGAAGCGAACAATAGCAAGTCCCCTCCGCACAATAGCAGACGTCCATACGGGAGCAGCAGACCCTCAACCCCCAGAATGTCATCCAGTCGACATGCCCCAAAGAGTGCCAATAGCGACAAACAAGACAGTTGGACCAAACACAAAGAGCGATTGGAGGACTCTGACAAAACTGAAAAGCCAGCTAAACATTCAACTTCTAAAATATCTTCTGATGGTGCTAATTCTAAAGACGGAAGACGTAGTCGAGATAGAGACAGCAAGCAGGGTAGAAAATCTAAATTGCCCGATGAAGAAATTGACTATGATAAAAAGAAGTCCTCATCAGATAATAAATCATCTAGGCGAGACAAGGTAAAGAAAGACAAGAACTGCGAATATAGTAGTGGTGATGACAGAAATGACAGCTCAAGGAAAACAGACGACAACAACAAGTCATCGAGGAAATCGCATCGAGCTCGATCATCGTTGAACAGTCGAGAACGAGACGATAGCAGAAATGATAGACGGAGAAACAGAGTTGATGTTGACAAAAAGAATCGAAGCAAAAAGAGTGACAGAAAAAATGATAAAGAAGTTCTGGTGTACGCCAAAGAAGTAAAGAAAGTTCAGCCTGGCCTGAATGTTGCCGATGCTTTGGGACAAGAAATTGTGTCTCAATACGACAAAATGAAAGAAGAGAAAGTTCACAACAGAAGTAGTCACGATACCTCAGATCATCACAGACGCAAACAACGAACTAGTCATCGATCCGACTCCATGTCACCTAAGTGACGAATGATTTTTGTATGTATTAGTTGTTTTTTGTGCCTCTTATTCTAAGCTTGATTATTTTGATATAGATGTTTGTTTTACTCATTTTTTAATGAATTACAAATAAATATACTGGTCAATAATTTTACAATTTCAGATGAAATTTTTCTGAAACCTTTGCAATGGCGGTGCGTGCACTATTCTTAACATGAGTTGGAACTAAATCATGTTGATGATTTTGTTTGTGTTTTGGCTGGCATTATTCAGTTGATCTCCTGCTCAGGTAGAGTACTTCTAATTTTTTATTGAATTGTTTGAATTGTAATTCAGGACTTGTCCAGCTATGTTTTTTATTTCGTCGTTGCGATTTTTGTTACGACCATATGATGTCACAACCACTTCAAATCTTCTTTTTGTTCATTCGTTCATGCAATTTCAACTGAAGCGCGTGCGTGACGTCATTTTTTGCTCTTAGTGGATCGAGTTTTTTGTTCATTCGCGTGATTAAATTTTTGGTCACACTTGACTTACCTCACTCTCAAAAATGACCTTCTCACTTTGAAGTTGACTTTTATTTACTTTAATTCAAAGATATAAGGTCAAATGGGTATGTGTGACTCTAAATGAAGGTTATTAGAGAGCAACTAATAGAGGCAGCAAAAACTTAGACAGATTTTTAATCAAAATGGAACATATCAGCCTTCAATGAAAAGACGAATTTTTTTGGTCTGTCTTTTATACTGTTTTTTTTTGAGACTGCAGATCTACGAAGCTATTGCGGGTATTTTCTGGCAATCTGCCAGCTATGTTTAGTATTAGGCTGTGTGGATTGTAATCCGTGCAAAGAATATGCATTAGTTTGTTCACACAAGCTGTTGAAAACTATAATTGTGATCAACAATGGGGTGGATGTTGGTTAGGAAGCAGTTCTCAAAATGAACTGCAAATAAAATTGTTTTCAGGCGGCAGAACAGAAAAATGTCCTCAAGCTCGGAGGATGAAGCGAACAATAACAAGTCCCCTCCGCACAATAGCAGACGTCCATACGGGAGCAGCAGACCCTCAACCCCCAGAATGTCATCCAGTCGACATGCCCCAAAGAGTGCCAATAGCGACAAACAAGACAGTTGGACCAAACACAAAGAGCGATTGGAGGACTCTGACAAAACTGAAAAGCCAGCTAAACATTCAACTTCTAAAATATCTTCTGATGGTGCTAATTCTAAAGACGGAAGACGTAGTCGAGATAGAGACAGCAAGCAGGGTAGAAAATCTAAATTGCCCGATGAAGAAATTGACTATGATAAAAAGAAGTCCTCATCAGATAATAAGGCATCTAGGCGAGACAAGGTAAAGAAAGACAAGAACTGCGAATATAGTAGTGGTGATGACAGAAATGACAGCTCGAGAAAAACAGACAACAACAAGTCATCGAGGAAATCGCATCGAGCTCGATCATCGTCGAACAGTCGAGAACGAGACGATAGCAGAAATGATAGACGGAGAAACAGAGTTGATGTTGACAAAGAGAATCGAAGCAAAAAGAGTGACAGAAAAAATGATAAAGAAGTTCTGGTGTACGCCAAAGAAGTAAAGAAAGTTCAGCCTGGCCTGAATGTTGCCGATGCTTTGGGACAAGAAATTGTGTCTCAATACGACAAAATGAAAGAAGAGAAAGTTCACAACAGAAGTAGTCACGATACCTCAGATCGTCACAGACGCAAACAACGAACTAGTCATCGATCCGACTCCATGTCACCTAAGTGACGAATGATTTTTGTATGTATAAGTTGTTTTTTGTGCCTCTTATTCCAAGCTTGATTATTTTGATGTAGGTGTTTCTGTTTTACTCATTTTTTAATGAATTACAAATAAATATACTGGTCAATAATTTTACAATTTCAGATGAAATTTTTCTGAAACCTTTGCAATGGCGGTGCGTGCACTATTCTTAACATGAGTTGGAACTAAATCAGAAGCACAGATTAAAATTTAAATGGTAACAATTGCTGTAATAATTTTCATTTTGAGTGATCTCAATTGCTCTCTCCGAAATGAAGGTTGTTGCTAAGTAAAAGCGATTTTAGCGTTAGAAAGCGCAAGGGACAGATAGCCGAGTGGTTAATGCTTCTGTTGATGAATGTGGAGGTCATGGTTCGAATCAGGTCCTGGCTGGAATTTTTTTCGCACATAAACAAACATTTATCTAGGCTACCGCCATTGAAGTAAAGTTCGTTCGAGAGCAATTTGTCTGGCTGTAGTCGGTTTGTTTTCGAAAACGCCATTGTGTGGGTCAGAATTTAATATCTCAGAAAAATCCAAAAATGAGAATCAAATAGACACAAGCATCTATCTGCAGATGACAGTAAATCATAAGACTATTAACATTAGGTAGTCGAACTGATCAATTGCTCTTAAGCAAAGGTGGTAACAATTATATTAGTCCTGCTGGTCTTGCTACCAACTTCGTGCTACCAACTTTTCGGCTCGCTTCTTCCACATTTTTTGTCTGTGCATTTGACTTTCCACAAAACTTGATAAACTGGTTGGTAAATCCGGAGTGCATTAAGTTCTTTTATAGCCTTGTGGTTGACTAGTCTCTAAATATGCGATTAGCCGAAAGTGTTTAGGCCACAAATACATGGTGTGAATAAAGCTTATTATAGTTTGACCCATCCTTACTTAACCCCATTCCACCTCACGTTGTTTGAGAGCAATTCGCGCGATGCTAGTTGTTTTTTTCTAACAAAAAAATTAATAACAGAGAAATTCAATAAAAGTTATAATTGCTCTTGAACAAAGTTTGAAGCAGTTATTGTAAACGTGGAAAATTTTTGACCTTTTGCGTGATCCAATTTTCTCACTCATTCACAATTTTAAGCAACTCAACTGGTGGCACTTCCCTTTTAACAAAAAGTCTCAAAATTGCTGTCACTTTTTCACTTTAAATCTTAATAGTGGTATATAATTACCTCTAATGACGTCATTGGAGCCCCCGTAGTGACATTAGTTCCCATTGAAGGCTGCAATAGATTCCAACTTCCACTAGTCGTTCGAATGTGATTTTTTCGACGTTAGTTGGTTTTGTTTTATTAACGAAAAGCTGCATGTTCCATAAAATCATTGCTTGCCCAAATTCAGGGGAGCTTCTCGATTACTTTACGACACGAGTCGTGGGTTGAACTCTTGGTTGTCGTACTCTTCCCCTCGCCCCCCAATTCCAATGCCACCCAGTTGTGGGTCTACCACTGAGCCTTTTATCGCCCAACGAGAAGGGAATTTGATCATAATTTACTTTGTATTAATGAAGCGGAAGCAGAGACAAGATCCAATGAGATGATGAATTGAAATATGCTCGAAGAATTAAGCGTTTTTTCTGAACAGTTCTTGCCTGTTCAACCATGATTGCAACAAACTAAGATTTGTTCAATGTAAGTCTTCAAAAAGTAAAATATGGAAATAATTCCTTCTGTTGATTTTGTTCATTTTTTTAACAACCATATGACGTCACACTCGCTCCAAATCTCCTGTTTGTGCATTCAATTGTCCAATTTTCACTGGATTGCGTGAGTGACATCGTTTATCTCTCATGGAATTAATTTTTTGTTCATTTGCGGAAATAAGTTTTTGATCACAAACAAACTGTCCTCGCTTTAAAAATGACTTTTAATTGTTCTCAAACAGTCTGCAGCAATTAAATTAGTCATGTGGTCTGTTTATTCGACGTTTTGTGTAACTTCAAATTTTCGTCGATTTTAAATTTTCAAAAACGGGATGAACAGGTAAAGCCCTGAGGGCGTTAAGTGGCTGAGCAGCTCTCTTAGAGCCTTGCGCTTTACTAGTCTCCAGGTATTCGATTTATCAAAACTGTTTCGAGGAGACAATTTCATGTTAAGGGCGGCTCTTAAACTTGAACTTTGACCCAAAGTTTGAGTCTGTTGGTCAATGTTAACCCCTTTTTTTACTTTTTTAAGACTGCAGCTAAGTCTGCCATCTATGTCAATCTTTGTATGAGATCTGTAGTCATTATAGAACTTGACTGATGTGTAATCATTATAAATCATCTACTGTAAGCAGATATCAAAAACTTACATAATTTTGTAAAAAGTGAGCTTTAAGAACAACTTTCGTGAACGTCATTTTTAAGCTACTAATGAAAGCGCATTATTTGGTGTACTTTTCGAAGAAATAGTCAGCTTTTCATAGAATCTCTCCTGTTCCCAACTTTTGACTCAAGATGAAAGTAGTTATCGCATCGGACGCTACCAAAAAGGGTGTTTCCGACCAGTGTAAAATGTGAAATGTAAAAGTTTTTTTACATCTTATTGAGGATTTAATTTCTTTTTGCTTATATCGCTGGAAATGTTTTCTCGACCCGTCAGAATTGATTATGCCTGGTTATTAAATTGCATGGTTGTGTTGGATTTTTCACATGGATGAAGAGATTTCACATGCTAATGAAAAGAATAATTTTGCTCACTCGTGTTTAATAGCCGCGGAGCGAGAAGCGATAGCTGCTATTATTGGGGACATCGTGCTTTTTTACGACTCGAAGAGGAGTATTGGTTTTCTTAAGGTTTTTTTAACCGGAAGTACAATTTGTTCAGGCGGCGTTTTGACCTAATAATGAAAATGAGTCAAATTGCCGTGTGAACTAACTTTTTCTGAGGGAGAGAAGTTTTTTGTTCATGCGTTGCGTTCAGTGAATGACTTTTTGACTTTGAAAAGAGTTTTTAAGAGATTGGCGCATATAGATGACAGTTTTTAGCCGTGCTTTCGTCCATTTGGTCCATTTTTTTTATTGTAACGGTTTTTTGTAGAAGTAAAATTTGATCACTGCCGCATGAATAGACAACCATCTGAAATCGATACCACAATGTTTTTGAGAGTTTAATAATGCGTTTCAAGTGCAAAATTGGGGCTTATTTCTTAAGTTTTGTCAATTTTTGGCTTTTTATTAATTTCTTTTTTGGATCTCTGAACGGACTTTTTTCCAAATTAGTGAATATGGCGACGTCTTTTGATAATTCGTGAATTGGGTGCCTCTTTTTGACGTGAGGTGTGTTTGTTTTATAAAATTGTGCACATACTAATCCAATTTTGCCGGTTTTTGTAAAAGTTCTTTAATTGTTTTGTTTGTACCCTAAAAGAGTTTAATTACCCTAAAAAGTCTTTTGGTGCATCATCGGTGTTTTTTGGTTAGTTTTGTTGCTAATTGAATTGTTTTTACGATAACTCTTAAAATTCAGTGAAAACTTTTACTATATTTTGAACATCTTTTTTCCAGATTGTTTTACTGTTTCGCAATTGAGCTGTTTTCACCCTTGCTGAGACAGAAATATGGTTATGTAATGTTCTTGAACTTCGATTGCTTAATAATCAAAAAATCATTTACCTCAATTTCCGTTTTGATTTTTAATTAAAGTTTCAGATTAATTTTTTGATTTTTCGGAACTTGCGAATTAATTTTAAAAAAAAATCTTTTTCACAATATATTTATTCTCCTTATTTTGCCAACTTTCGTTCTAAAATTTTTCCGAGATCTATGGTTTTATTCGCTTTGCCTTTGATAAATTGAAAATTGTCGATTTGAACTAGTAATTTTTGTCTTTTTCCTTTGAATTTTGTAAAGTTTGTTGTTTAACTGTTTTAATTTTGTAAATTTGTTTTGATTGAGAACTTAGGTAGTTTGATATATTTTGTAACAGGTTTTAGCCATTGCTTGCAGTATTTAAAATGTTCTTCCAAAATAAGGTTTTGGGAGCCTAACATGGCTGGACTTTTGCTGCTCGCGTACTTTGAAGGTTTCAAATGCGTTTAAAAAATTTGTTTTTATATATAGGAGTAGTGTAATTTTTTGGTTCAGTTGGTTTTGTGTGCTATATTTTTTTGCTTTTTATAGTCATTTTAGGCAGCAGTTAATTTAAAAGGTAATTTTTTGATGAACACGACTCTTTGAGTCGTTTATGGAATTCTTCCGGCCATGGTTTTTGATTTGTCGTCTCCATCGATGATTCTCACGACCTGACTTCTTGGAATTGACTTCTCAATGACTTCAGTGACTTCTACTGCTTTGCAGTTAAATTATGTATGCGTGACGTCATTTTTGCTTTTAGGTCAGTTGCATGACTTACCTCACTAAAAAAATGACTTCTGAACTCACTTATGGAACTTATTTTAAGAGCATTTACTAGTTAAAGTTCAATTGTGTGCATCTTAGTAGTGCCAAACGTATATCCGCTAATTTTTTAGTAGTTTTTTGTTATTTCGAATATTAATTTTAGAAACGCTCTGTTCCCAATGACCTTGGAATTTCCAAAAATGAAATGAGAACTTAAAATTTGCCGATTATCAAACTACCGCCGACAAACCAGAGAATTACTCTTTTCCGCAAAACATCTGACAAGAAGTCGCAACCAAATAAGAGCAACCAAATGTCTAGAATAAATGTTTCATTAGATAAATTTGAAGATCTACCTCCGTGATTAAGAAAACATTGTCTACCTTTTGAATCGGATTTTTTGAAAAAAAAACAGAGGGTAACATCACCCACCCTCTCCGCAAGACAAATAACAGTGCTGAACCCACAAGCTCGCATTAGCAGCTCTAGGGACTCCAACCAAGCTCTAGAGAAGCCATTACAAAGAGTCTGAGAAACCTACCCAGCCAGCAACTTACCTAGCCAGCAAGAAAGGCAGCAAAAAATCATCGAAGATTTCAGGAAGAAGAGATTAGATTCGCCTTCAAAACAGCAAAAAAAGCCCCCATGACATTGTTTGGCTGGTTGCAGACGTCACCAGAGGAGAATTTTTCAAGGGTTCCAGACATCAACCGAGCTGGAAGGCCTGATCTTTTTGGTGGCCAGACGTCACCAAGAGATTATCGCCGAGGTTCCTGACGTCATCTCGGAAGTCCCTTCCCCGGCTAGACGTATTCAAAAAATTTGAATTTTTGTGCGACAAAAATCTCAAAAACATGAAAATTTCACCGAGCTTTTTGTTGATGTTTTATGAAAGAAATAGCCCTGAGAAACTACATGTCAGCATTTAACAAAAAAAAATTACAAATTGCACGAAAAAAGGATACAGCAGCGTTTTTTGCATGGCAAAAAAACTCTACACAAAGTAAATGTACTAGTTGATTAGAACACTTCAGTTTGACTTAAAATCAACTCTGTTTTGGTTGAACCCGGTTGAAAAACCTGAGACGACCGTCGCAAAAACTCCCGATCGTTTTGCTCTCATTGATACAACAATCTCTGTTGTTGATCATTTAACAGTCAACTACCAGCAGCCTAAATCAGACAATGATTCAATCCAGCAGCTTAGTTTTGTAAGCACGCAAAATAAATTTCAGAACAATTATGCCCAGGAAGACTTCAAAGACTTTCAGTCGAAAAAACAATCTGAAATCGCCGAGATATCGCCGAGGAACGGCATCAGACGCTAACGGTTCAACCAAAGAGCATGAGTTGTTCCAAATACCCGGATCACATAATCCCTGCTTGATGAATTCCAGTTCTGTCAAAAATTACAGTCAAGAGAACCTACAGAATCTAGACATTAATCTGACCCAGACAAAACAACCATTTGAAATGAGTAACACAATGACAAATGTTAATCAGTTCTCTGAAAATATCTGCCTAAACGCAAACAATTTTCAGGCGTCCGACTTAACTTCTTTACCGATGCATAATAGACAGGAATTGAAAAAAAAGCAGAGAAAATTTTTGTTGGAACCTTTACTCAATTTTAGCCACAGTCACAAGTCAAAACCGTTTGCGTTGCCTCTCAACCCATTCGGTGTTCAACAAACCCCCTAGTCGAAAAAAATAACTGAATGTGTTCCCATTGCTTCGCCATTCTCAACGATTCCTCCCCAAGCACTGCCTTCAGTAGAGCGAAAACCCGAGCAACAATTTCAATATTCACATCAAATATCCAGCGCATTACGTCCAATATCAAATGAAAGGATCGGAAACCCTTCAATTGAATTCAACCCTCCACTGTGGATCTCCGAACACAGCTCCATAATGGCAGAATTCAACAAGTGAACACTCAATCAAATCACCATCTCTTTCGATTCAACACTTTAATGGAAACCCATTTATGTATCACGAATAGATAACGAACTTTTTTTATCGTACTTATTTGCAAAATGCAGCTACTGGCACAGCAAAAATTATCATCCAAGCATATTGTTGTGATCCTGCTTATCATAGCACAGCTTTAAACGAACTTATGTCATGTTTTGGTGATCTTACAATAGTGGTGAACGCCTTCATAAATCATTTGGAGACCTGGAAATTAACTAACGACTATAGCAAGCAAATCTTTTTAACCTTTGCTTCGTTCTCGAAACGTTTAGTGCAAGTTTTGCATTACTTGGGGTACAAATCGGACCTTCAAAGCTCAACACTTATGAAAAAATCTAAATAAAAGATTCCGCATAACATCCACCTCAAATGGACAGAGCGCACCGTTACATCAATTAAGACACCAGCTAGTTTAGTTGAATTTCAGAAACGATTAGACATTCAAGCACACGTGTACAATAAGATAAACCGGGAAAACATCCAGCAAAATAACCTTCGTAGAAACAACTTTGGGAACTTGAACAACATCGACAATCACGCAAGAAATTTAGGTATCCAAATTTCAGGCTTTCCAGCACAGCCGCGTAACCGAAATCAATCAACAACATTAAGCAGTAACGGTACTGTGAAACCACCTAACGCTCGACCATTTCTAACCCCTTTGACCCCTTTGATGATGTTACCATTGCAGTATTTTATTTTTCAAGTATGTAGGTTCAAAGATATCGGATCAAACGACAATCAAGATGACCTTAAACCTGCCGTCCTTCTTGGAGCATGTTGCCAATGACTTCGGGAATTCAATAAAAGAAATGAAAACATAAATATTGCCGATGATGAAACTACCGCCAAAAAACGAGAGTTCCTCTTTTCCGTAAAACATCTGACAAGAAGTGGCAACCAAATAAGAGCAACCAAAAGTCTAGAATATGTATTTCATTACAAGTTCCATTGGGGTTTTTCCTCAAAGAGAGTATGTGTCTCATAAAAATGAATCCGAATCTAGCCAAATAGTGTAATGGTCTATTAAGGGACTGGTGCTCAATCTGTCTATCTTTTAGTTGATTCATTTCAATGAAGGCGACAAGCGTCCAGTGCAACTATTTTCCGGCAATCTGCCGGCTATGCTTTTGCTAGCGCGACGATGTTTATTTCCGCGGTTTTACAGTTAAGGTGCCCCTTCGAAGGTTTAAATAATGAAAACCAAATTATCAGATTATTTCAATAAGCGAGAACACGATTAAAATTACGTTGCCAGTGATGATCTAACTTACATTCAAAACATTTATACGAAACAATATAATAAACATATGCGAGGACCTTAACGTTTATTATAGATCATCACCATTCAGTACCTTGAACAATAGTACAGATATTTATTTGAATTACAGATATTTTTTTGTCTTTTCGTAGTTAAGGACAAATAGACATTTGAAATTTTAACTGTGAAAAACACATAAGCTAAGAAATCTCTGATGGGGACTGTTCTTAGAAGAGAACTTCCCAATTTCACTTGATCAACATCAAAGACCATGCCAACGAATTAGCTTTGGTAATTGCTGCTCAGCTTATAGTTTGATTTAGTTTCGAACTGAGATTTATTACGAAAGATAAGAAAAATTTTGAATTAATAATTAACTTGGTTACCATGACAAGGTTTATAAATCTGCAGTTCACCAGTTTAACAAATCAATTTTCAAAAGTTTATTTCAGTTTTGCAGATATGAAATATATGTTTCTATTCTCCCCACTTTGGTCAGGTAAGAATAAAAACTCATAATCAATTAAATTTATTAAATCAGGCGTGTTTTCAGTTGGAATAGTAAAACCCACACAATCGAGTTTTCAACTAGGATAGAACTCAAAAACCATATGTTTAAATTGAGTACATCTATTTTTCTGAAATTGAAACATTCTAATGCTTGCTGATACTTCGTTTAAAAATTTCCGCATGGGTACCCACAGAGTGCGATCAAAGTGGGTCTAGCACCACCAGTTTGCAATCCAATTTTAGTTTGTCTGGCACACCCATGGCGCTACCAAATAGGTATGGCAACCAATTGCGCCACCCAAGTGGGCAACTTAAGTTGGTCTGACAAGAGCCAATTTTGGTCTGGATGGTCTCGAACAGACTGTGTGACGCAAGACTGATTACGATTCTCGATCATTTAAATAGACTGATGAGGATCTCAAACAATGCGAGCGTTATCGGAACTCCTTAGTGCGCAAGCCGAGACGCAACAAAAGTAAACAGATACGGAAAAATTAGCTGAACACTGCTACAGATTAATTGGACAAGCCTGCCTTATAAGAGCTAATAACTGATATTTTACAAGGCCTCAGAGACAGACGCCGAATCAGACACATCGAAACATAATCCCCCGATCCAGATTAAAAATATATTTTGAATGAAGCTGCGAGAGAACAATATGGAAGAGATGTCTTACATAAAGTAAAATATGAAGATGCTTATGAATTCTTTTCCCGAACAGGAAGTGAAACCACCACACTTTCAAAAATGACAAAATGTACAAACAAAAGTTTACGGCTCGTGCAGATCTATAGAAAGATCCCCTTGCATACACTCTGTCATAACTTCTGTACAATCAGCTGCAATCTACTAACTCCAACCCCAAGAAGACAAAACAGTAACTAGATGGTGCACGAGACAAAAGTAAGTTTTTTTGCAACAATGAAACTAAAATTATGACCATATGGTTAAATATACTTCAAAAAAACAATACTTCAAATCATTAAACATAGCAAAATTATAAAAATCAAATAATTTTCTTAAAAATTAATATAATTTTCTTCTGATTCCCAGGTTTAGATCTCGACTTATGAAAAGACTTTATAATTCTAGTAGGGGGGGGTCTCTATTGACTATAAATACACAGTCCAGAACTTAGGTAAAGTCAAGGTAAAGTCTTTTCATGGGGGCAGCTAAATATTTTCATAGCCAATTAAAGTCGAGCACGGTCTTTTAATAGCTCGAGCATGGTCTTTTCATGAGTCGAGGATCGCAATTTTTGGGATTAATAACAGTTAGCCTTTCTATAATTTTTTTTGTAGTTGTGTAATATCTATGTTGCGGTCAGAACTTGTTTTATTATGTAATATTCTAATTTATTGTCGCGACCTGTGTACATTTAAGTGCTTTAAGTGTTTGTTATTTATCAGTAGTCTCCAGCCGATTAGATATTATATTAGTTGTCATTTTTTCCCGAAATGTGCTGTTACTTTGCATATGATACACTAACCCTTTCTTCAAAGTGAAATTTGACCTTGAAGGTGAAGTCGGAGATAGCAACATAGGGGGGGGTTTGACCTTTATTTCTGACGAGCTGTACAACAGTACCGTTGGATTACCCAAATTCCGACACAAATTTTTGAGAAGAACGCGTATGCGAAAATCTCAAAATTCAGCAAGAATTCTGAAGTATTTAGCTACGAAGCTAACTTTATATATTCTTAATTCATTCTATTGAGCTGAGTGAGTGCTAAAATGTCATGGTCAATTGTTTCAAGTTTTAAATGTCAGTTTCCGGTGTTTAACATTTACTATTGGCCTCTTTATTGTCTCAAACAACTTGACTTTTACATTTTTTTTAATTTCAGAAAGATTATTCAAATTTCTAAGTAAGTTTAATCAACCTATATTACTTAAATGGTTAAATGTTATTCTGGGTATTTTCCATTCATATGCCGTGCTTTTCTAGAACTTAATATTGTTTGATAATCCAAAAACCAAATTGTTAATGTTTATGCTGTTGTTTACTTATAATGTAAACATTGTTCCAAGTTGTTAATTATTAAGATGCTGAGATTGCCGTAAGAATGAGTTGCATTGTTTCTATCCAATCAGTGGATTACTTTGTTAAATTTGAATACAATTTCAATAAAAAGTATTATTCAACGAGGTTGCAACCGAAACAAGAGTTTGAAATAATTTTTGATTGATTTTTTGATCTGAAACTTCGGGACCTAAAAGATTTACGAACCAGCGGCGTAAAGTTATTCTGGAAACGTAGTCAGATAGCAGCTGTAACATTTTATTGGTCCTTTTTCGAACCGGACACCAAAGAAGTAAAGAAGATTACGGAGAAGATGTTCAAGAAAACGAAGAAAGATGAGAACAAAACGAACGATATCCCGAGTTCTTCAACCACAGGTACTTCGTCAAACCCGCTTACGATAAAAGTACCTAACAATCAATACATCAAGAGTAGAAATGATCTTGTGGATGATTTAAACCACAAATTGAAACCCATTTATTATGCAATCCAAGATTTAGCAATACGAGAAATTGTTCGGATTGCGAGATTGAACTCTCAAATCGACTCGTATTTTGCAGTAGAAACACCTTTTCGTGAAATAAAAAATGCACAAGTTTCAGAAGCAATGGTGCACCACAAGTAAACGAGAGGGATGCTAAGAATTTTGTTGATAACTCTTTGAACGTGCTGCAAGATATTCAGTCAGATATCTACAAAATTTTGGATCAGCGGGTGTCACAAGAGACAGCGATCAGGTCCACAAAGAGAGTAGTTTCGTTTGGAGATGTATCAGTTTCAGTTTTCACAACAAACTGAAGACACGCCAAAGAGCCCAACACTAACGAACACCCTTCCTTTAGATAGTGGAGTGCAAACTGTTCCAAGTACGGACAGCAGAAACAACGTTGAAGACAGTCCAAAGTCAGTTTCTTCGGTTTCAATGTCAATCAATCGATCGCTTGAAGATGAATTTATTTACGAAAGGGACAAAAAGTGCCGACGTCAACAACGAGTGGATCAAAAACAAGAAAAAGCAAAAAAGAAGGCTGAAATTGAGATAAAGCTTGAATTGGAGTTTGAACGGAAGCGACGAGATCATGACGAGCAAATGAGACAGCTTGAAGATAAGTTGCAGATCAAAATGCTAGAAGCTGAGCTTGAGACTTCTTCCCGGGAGCAGTCTGACGGATCGAAGCCCTCTTCCGAGTCGGAAGTTGAAAAGCGCTCAACGGCAGCAAGGATCCTCAAATCAGACGAATCGGAAGAATATGCAGAAAACATGCGAGTTTCTTTGCCCCGGCAGGACTTGTTTTCGTCCGCAAAACTCATAAAACCTATTTCCAGCTCTTAGAGGACTATCGAAAGCAATGCAGTTCCGACAAAGATTACGAAAATCCGTTCGAGTACGACATGAAATTTGAAAGTACCCCTATTCGAGGTTTTCGCGATTTTAACCGACACGATAACAGTAGAAATTTTGTAAGCTCACAGATGTCTTCTTCATTCAAAAGTCCTACATTTAGTGTCGCACCTGCAGCAAACAGTCAGAGAAGCTTGCCCAAGTTGAAACTCAGAAAATTTGATGGCAACCCTTTGGAGTGGACAGAATGGAGTGGAATGTTTTTGGCTACAATTGACAGTAGTAACATCAGCAAGGACGAAAATATGAGTCACTTGAAAACTCTCCTTGTTGAAAAGGCTAAACGAGCAGTCAATGGAATGGGCTACTCTGGTGCTATGTATGATCATGCATGGAACACCTTGCAAAGAAAGTTTGGTCAACCTCATCACTTTGTCTCGTCTCAGTTGGCCAAAATACAGAACTTCAATCAAATCAGGTTCAATAATTTAGCATTACTGGTTGAATTTGCCGGCACCGTTTCAGCGTCTGTGAACATTTTACAGTTTGGATATTCAAACTATTTGTTTTCATCCAGCAATTTTGATATAGCTATCAATAAGTTGCCTTTGGACACCAAAAGAAGATGATTTGCGTTCATTCAATCACCAGCTAGGGCAATGCGCGCACCAAATCTGATGCAATTCAACGAATGGCTGCAAGAAGAATCTCAAATACATGAACGACTTCTGAGCAGTGGTCCTACAATTTCCAAATCTGATACTCCGTCCTCCAAATTTGGAAAGAGCTTTGATTTTAAGAAAAGTCCGAAGTCATAGAGTCAGCTATGAGTTCAAACACTGATAAAATAGAATTGATTCAAAATTTCCACTGTGTAACGCCGATCTTCGAATTTGGAATTGCGAGAAGTTCAAGAATATGAAAACGCAAGATCGATACGACGTTGCAAAGGAAAAGAGATTGTGCTTTGCTTGTTTGTCCGACAATCACGTACCAAAGGAATGTCCAAGAAAAAAGAAATGTGGAATTGACAACTGTATGAAATCTCACAACAAACTTTTGCATTACAGGAAGAAATCTGAAGTTTCATCAGTCTCTGTGAAGTCAGAAAGCACGAACCTGACCAGAAATTCAGAGTCAGTAAGAGGTCTCATGCAGGTTGCAAGAGTGAGAATCTTCGGTCGAGACGGACAGTTTGAAGACACGCTTGCAGCATGTGATACAGGTTCAACTCAGACGTGGGTTGACGAAGATCTTTTTGACAGACTCCAGTTAGGCGGAGAAACAATCTCTTTAAATGTGACGGGAATCCATGGTACACAAAGTACTTCAAGCCAGGCAGTGCACGTTACAATTGGGCCGGCTAACAGCCTCAAAAGTAAAGGAAAGCAGCTCACGGCTAACAGTCAGAACAACCAAGAAATTGGCAGAATCATGTACAACGTCCAAGAGATGACGCAAAAATACCCATATCTAAAATACGTGGGATTTAAAGAAATTGACCTCAAGAAGGTGATCATCATCTTGGGTCAAAACGCCTACCAGCTAATTCGACCAATGGAGTATAAGAGTGGCGGAGAAAATAAACAATGGGCAGTCAAGCTTCCACTGGGTTGGACGGTCAGTGGCCACTTCCAGTGAGTGAAATCCGTTTAAGTGGTGCAGCTTGTCATGTTGCGAATGAAGATGACATCAAATTAGCAGAAATCTTCAAGAAATGGTGGGATATGAATATATACGGCACTTCGATGGTTGCTGACAAAAGGAGCAGAGAAGATAAGCTGGCAACTGAAATCCTGAATTCCACAGTGAGGTTCAATGGAGATCGATATGAATTTGGTTTGCTGTGGAACGGAAATCAATCAGCTTTGTCGAGCAACTTTGCGTCAGCACTGGGAAAACTTTGAGGACTAAAACGACGGCTTGACAACGATCTACCACTCAAAAAAATACGTTGAAATAATCGCGTCCGATTTCCGAAAAGGATATTTTTCGATCCTATCGTCTGACGAACTTGCCTCAGCTCGCGACAATCTTGTGTGGTATGTTCCACATCACCCTGTATTAAATCCTCACAAACCAGATAAAGTGAGGAGAGTTTGCAATGCAGCAAGCAAAATTTCGTGGTTACTCGCTTAATGATATGCTCTTAGGGGGACCAGACCTGTTGGCGAATTTGATGGGCATTCTATCAAGATTTCGAGAAAATAAGTTTGCGATGACAGCAGATATCGAAGAAATGTTTCTTCAAGTTGAGGTCAAGACTGAAGACAGAAAATTTTTGCGATTTCTTTGGTTTGACGAAAACAACCAAGTTTTTACTTATCAGTACAATCGGCACATCTTTGGAGCTATTCGAGCGTTTGAGTCGAATCGCTTCACAATATTTTTATATGGACGACTTGTTAGTTTCCCTGAATAGTGAAAAAAAGCAGTAGATATCAAATTGGAGTTAACAGTGGTTTTAAACTCACAAAATGGGCGACGATCTTCGACCGAAGTGAAGTTCATGACAAAGCTTTGACAATACTTGGTCTCGAGTGGAATAATGTCTCTGACGCACTCAAAGTTTGTAGAGGAATGTATTTTGAGCCAGAGAGCAGATGGACACAGAGTAAGGTCCTATCAGTTGTTTCAAGTGTTTTTGAGCCACTAGGATTCCTAGCACCGTTTGTCATCAGAGGAAGAATCATTCTGAAAGGAATATGGATAATGAAAGGACAACAATGGGACTGCTACATCGACGAAAACTTGAACAACCAGTTTGCAGATTGGATTGCTGAATTGATTGCCGGTGAAGCTTTCGAAGTGAGCAGATGGTGTGCAACAAGCAATGAAAACGTCACAAATGAATTGCATGTTTTTGGTGACGCCTCTGAAGATGCCTTCTGTGCTGTAGCTTACCTTGTTACTGAGACCAGAAAAGCGGAACGAGAAGTTTCGTTCATCAAGGGCAAAGCACGAGTTCCGCCAGTGAAACGTCACACAATTCCGAAACTGGAATTAATGTCCTTAGTCACTGGAAAGAGATTGAAGTATGCTATCATCAAAGAGCACTCTCCATTTTCATAAAAAGTTTATGTGGTGAGATTCCACAACAGTAATTCAGTGGATCAGGTCAAGCAACGTTAAGCAACCCACTTTTGTAGCCAATCGTGTCGCAGAAATACTAGACACGTCAACAGTCGACGAATGGCATTATATTGCGGGTGTGGAGAATCCAGCCGATTTAGGAACGAGAGGAATTAGTTTTGGCGATGTTTCGAGAAGTAACTGGATTCAAGACTGGCTCAAACAGCCCATCGCTTTAGAAGACAACCAGCCCCCAGTTGAGCAAGATATTGACGTTCATGTGTTCATAGCTAGGGATGATAGTAAAAAGATCTTGAACTGGGAAAACTTCAGCCATTTCAACCGATTGCGCAGAACAGTTTCGTGGATTTTGTCATGGAAGCATAAATCTAAGAAAGTTTACGAGTTGTTAAATGAGGCGGAAGATGTCATCTGGAAAATTGTCCAGATGGAAAGCTATGCAATAGAAGGAAAACTTCTTTTGTCTGGCAAAACGATTTCGCCAAACTGTAAGATTGTCTCATTGGTAACCCTCATCGACTCTAACGAGATTTTGAGAACAAAAGGGCAACTCCAAAAAGCAGATTTGCCATTTGAAACGAAACACCCTGTTATTTTGCCCAGCAAGCACAGAGCCATTCCGCTGTACTTTAATTATCAGCACAAAGTCTTTCACCACGAAGGTGTCGAGTATATTAGAAACGAAGTCCAAAAGAAGTTTTGGATAATTGGATCACGAAATGCCCTCCGATCAGTTAAACACAATTTTGTACAGTGTCGATTGTTTGCCAGCATCAAGCCTCCACAAAGTGATCTTCCTTCCGATCGACAGAGTTATGAACAATGTACGACCGTTTACGAACACAGGTGTTGATTATTTTGGACCTTTCGAAGTAAAGATGTTTCGACGGACAGTAAAGAAATGGGTATGCCTGTTTGCGTGCCTAAGTGTACGAGCAGTGCACTTAGAGTTAGTTGACAGTTTGGACACAACTTCATGTCTTGATGCAGTCCATCGATTCATTGCAAAACGAGGTCAGCCAAAGACAAATATTTCGGATAATGGTACGAATTTTGTTAGAGCAGCGTGAGAGTGGCTCAAACAGCCCATCGCTTTAGAAGACAACCAGCCCCCAGTTGAGCAAGATGTGGACGTTCATGTGTTCATAGCTAGGGATGATAGTAAAAACATCTTGAACTGGGAAAACTTCAGCCATTTCAACCGATTGCGCAGAACAGTTTCGTGGATTTTGTCATGGAAGCATAAATCTAAGAAAGTTTACGAGTTGTTAAATGAGGCGGAAGATGTCATCTGGAAAATTGTCCAGATGGAAAGCTATGCAATAGAAGGAAAACTTCTTTTGTCTGGCAAAACGATTTCGCCAAACTGTAAGATTGTCTCATTGGTAACCCTCATCGACTCTAACGAGATTTTGAGAACAAAAGGGCAACTCCAAAAAGCAGATTCGCCATTTGAAACGAAACACCCTGTTATTTTGCCCAGCAAGCACAGAGCCATTCCGCTGTACTTTAATTATCAGCACAAAGTCTTTCACCACGAAGGTGTCGAGTATATTAGAAACGAAGTCAAAATGAAGTTTTGGATAATTGGATCACGAAATGCCCTCCGATCAGTTAAACACAATTTTGTACAGTGTCGATTGTTTGCAATCATCAAGCCTCCACAAATGAGTGATCTTCCTTCCGATCGACAGAGTTATGAACAATGTACGACCGTTTACGAACACAGGTGTTGATTATTTTGGACCTTTCGAAGTAAAGATGTTTCGACGGACAGTAAAGAAATGGGTTTGCCTGTTTACGTGCCTAAGTGTACGAGCAGTGCACTTAGAGTTAGTTGACAGTTTGGACACAACTTCATGTCTTGATGCAGTCCATCGATTCATTGCAAAACGAGGTCAGCCAAAGAAAAATATTTCGGATAATGGTACGAATTTTGTTAGAGCAGCGTGAGAGTTCAAGGAGTGCTTCGCCGAGCTTCAAAGGGATGAAATCACAGTCAAATTACCTGAGTCGGGCATCAAATGGTCTTTCAATCCACCAGCAGCGCCTCACTTTGGTGGAGTTTGGGAACGATTGGTACGATCCTGCAAAAAATCGCTGTTTAATGTCTTGGGAAAGCAAAGCCTGAAGGAAGACAGGTTGCGAACGTTATTGTGAAACGTGGAACAACTTCTAAACAACCGTCCACTTACTGACCTTAGCGGTGACGTTTCCGATCTACAGCTTTTAACGCCAAATCACTTCTTAATTGGTCAAGTTAACGTGAATTGGCCAAATGCATTGTTTTCTGGAACACCAGTTAGCTACAGAAAACTCTTTCGTGACCAGCAGAGTATCCTAGTTGCAGTTTGGAATCGTTGGATGAACGGGTATCTTCCTACCTTTCAAAAGAGGAACAAATGGGCGAAGGAAGAACTAGAAGAGATCAAGAAAGGAGATCTTGTTTGGATAACGGACAAGAATACTCATCCCTTCAACTTTCCTTTGGGTAGAGCTGAGGAAGTCTGCAGAAGTGATGATCAGATAGTAAGAGCAGCTTTGATAAAAACTCCACTGGGATCTTACAACTTACAAACGACCATTAATAAAATTTATACCAGTCAATAGTGACCGCAAATGATGTTATTTTTGGAAAATGACCAAAAAACTGAGCCGGCTATGTTGCGGTCAGAACTTGTTTTATTATGTAATATTCTAATTTATTGTCCCGACCTGTGTACATTTAAGTGCTTTAAGTGTTTATTATTTATCAGTAGTCTCCAGCCGATTAGATATTATATTAGTTGTCATTTTTTCCCGAAATGTGCTGTTACTTTGCATATGATACACTAACCCTTTCTTCAAAGTGAAATTTGACCTTGAAGGTGAAGTCGGAGATAGCAACATAGGGGGGGGGGGGGGTTGACCTTTATTTCTGACGAGCTGTACAACAGTACCGTTGGATTGCCCAAATTCCGACAAAAATTTTTGAGAAGAACGCGTATGCGAAATTCAGCAAGAATTCTGAAGTATTTAGCTACGAAGCTCAATTTATATATTCTTAATTCATTCTATTGAGCTGATTGAGTGCTAAAATGTCATGGTCAAATGTTTCAAGTTTTAAGTGTCAGTTTCCGGTGTTTAACATTTACTATTGGCCTCTTTATTGTCTCTAACAACTTGACTTTTACATTTTTTTTAAATTTCATATAGATTATTCAAATTTCTAAGTAAGTTTCATCAACCTATATTACTTAAATGGTTAAATGTTATTCTGGGTATTTTCCATTCATATGCCGTGCTTTTCTAGAATTTAATATTGTTTGATAATCCATAACCAAATTGTTAATGTTTATGCTGTTGTTTACTTATAATGTAAACATTGTTCCAAGTTGTTAATTAATAAGATGCTGAGATTGCCGTAAGAATCAGTTGCATTGTTTCTATCCAATCAGTGGATTTTTTGTTAAATTTGAATACAATTTCAATAAGAGTATTATTCAACGAATTTCAAGTTGCAGCCGAAACAAGAGTTTGAAATAATATTTAATTGGTTTTTTTGATCTGAAAGTTCTGGACCTAAAAGATTTACGAACCAGCGGCGTGAAGTTATTCTGGAAACCTAGTCAGATAGCAGCCGTAACAATATACCAGCAACGCCAAACTAGCGTTACAATCCTAAGAAATAAAGAATTCTTAGGATAAAATAGTTTTTGCAATTAAGCAATATAGCGAATTTGTTTGGCTGAATTCAGCTAGTTAACAAAGCTCTAACAATCGACATTTCATCATCCATAAGTTTATTCAATATGATTCAGTTCATTTGGTTCTATAAGTCGTTTTTTCAAATATATTTATAATAGCACAGTTCGTTTTTCTGGAAAAGATGAGAAACATTGAAAAATTTGAACGGTAGAACCCGTTGACTACGTTATAAGCACAGACCAATTTTTCGTCGAGCATGGTCTTTTCATAATTCGAGACCTAAACTTGGGTTGTTGACCTAAACGTGACCTAAACTCTTCTTAAAAATAAAAAAACTTAAAAGCTGGTACGTTACTATTCAAAGGATTTTTCATGTCAGAGCAAGAAATCCTTCAAGGTATGCTTCAAAATATTTCGATCTTTTGCCAACCGCAAAGTTGGTTTTGACATTCCGTCTAATTTTGAAATGTTTTGCTTAAGTGTTGTTTTGAAGTCTCAGGTACCCGTAAAAAAATTTCAGAAATATTTGGTCTGGCTATGTCATAAAGAAATTTGGTTAGCATTTTTTGATTAGCATTTTTGCTATTTTTAGCTCTGGCGGTAAGATCTTTGTCTGTATTAGCAGATCTCCTGCTTTGTCATAATTTTTGCTTAGAAAGCACACGATCTGTCTTTATTTCCCACTTAATCTGTCGGTTATGGCGTTTCAGGTTTTTGGCAGATAAATTTTAAAAATAAAATTGCCGAAAACGATATGTGAAAGCACAATTGCACAGATTAAATTTTTTTGTTGAGAGATAAAATGCAGGGAAATGAGAACTTTGGATGAAATATTAATTGGCATTACTATATGTCTGGAGCTAGCCATACAAACTGAAACCCTCTCATCAATTCGGAGCTCTGCGCAACTATGATCTTATTAATAAATACTGTTCTCTATGCTGAAATCGGCCCTTCCCAATCATTTACAAACACTGTCTGCCATAGCTTCTTTACACTCGGTGTCAATCAACTAACTCCAGCTCCAAAAGACAAAACAGTAATTAATGAGTGCACGATACAGGCACAGATTAGAATACTCTTTTATTCTTGAGAGATATAATGCAGAGAAATAAGAAGTTTGTTCAGATTAAAGATTAATTGACATTACTAGGTCTTGAGAAAGTCATACAAACCGAATTCCTTTTCAATTCGGAACTCTGCACAACTGTGATATGATCGAGAGATATTGTGTTCTGTGCTATCATCGACCCCGCTTTCAATCCGCGAGTCCTCACATCCGAATCGCAACTCCTCATGGATAGTTTGATTACATTTTATAGCGTACAACCAAGATCAGTAGATATTCAAATCGAAGGTTTCTCGAGAGAAAGTCTTACTCTCTGACTGGTTTCTCACAATCTTTAGAGGCTTAAGTTTTGTATCTTGGCTCTTTCTCATCCCTATCCCATCTCCTTTTAGTATATAAAAACAGGATATATATGGCACGTTTGTATTTACCTCACGTTCATACTAACATTCTTTCATATATCTATCCCCATATGAGTAACACAATCACGGTACTAAAGAAACAACTAGAGTAGTACAATTAATCCATTCATCCATAAGTCATTGTGACCCAAAACCTAAGACCTAACACTTCACTTTAGCTATTACCATTTACAGAAAAAGCAAATGGGGAAACACTGAAAAATTGTTACTAATAAAAAGGATAATTAAGAATTGTGGTGTTAAAATGACTGTGAAATTTTAGGATGAATAAATATCCAACAGATTCAAACGAACTATACTTATAAAATGTTATGGTGCCGACTCTCTGCTGTGTCGTACCCATGATGAAAAAATATGGAAGAGATGATTTACGTAAAATAATATATGAAGAGGTTTGGTAATTCTTTTCCCAAAGGGAAAGGTGTTTTGAATGAAACCACTACGAATTCAAAAATGACCGAAAATTTACAGAGCAAGCCGTACAAACTGAAACCGTCGCATCAATTCGAAACGCTGAGCAACTATGATTTTATTAAGAAATACTGTGTTCTATGCTAACATCGACCCTTCCAAACCATTTATAGTTAATTCAAAATTGTCAGAAACTGAAAAAAAAAACAAAAATTTACGGCGCGTGCAGATCTATAGAAAGATCCTTCTACAAACACTGTCTGCCATAACTTCTTTACACTCAGCTTCAATCATTTAACTCCAACCCCAAAAGACAAAACAGTAATTAGAGAGTTTAAAGGCAAAAAAGTATTCAAGTCTAGAAAAACACTTCCGAATATTCTGAATGTTTCAGACTTCAGCGCAATAAGGAACTACTTTGCGTTGAACCCGTTCTTGCTTAAATGCCAAAATATTTCATATATGGGAGTACCAAAAAAACAACTTATTTGACTTTTCATCTAATTTCTGAAATTGGCATTGGTCTTTAAATCGATTTTTTTCAATAAATTTTAATCTTAATAAAATCTTTTTAAAAATGTTAAAAATCTCATTCTCATTTCTCGTTCAGAAAAATGCAACGAACGAATTATAATATTTATAGGATGCGTTAACGCGTTTAAGTGGGTCTGTCAAATGGTCTGGACAATGTTCTGGGCTAGGGTCGGTGCCGTATGGCCAATGGTCTGGACAAAGTTTTCAGTCTGGTCAATGGTGGCCAAAGTCTGTTCGCTCTGGCCAACACCTATTTTTGGGTTGCGGTCCTCGTTCTGGGTACTGCAGAAGAAGGAGCAAATTGGATCCATAGAGAATTCTCAAATATCAAGACTGGGAAGTAAATCAGAAATCTAGCAACAAAATTGAACAACCAAATAATCACAAAATGGCAAAATCAAAGACAGCAGTTGGCCTTCAGCACCATTCCTACAAAACTCCACCTAGCACAGAAAACCTTATTCATATTGTGATATATCGATATATAAAGAAAACTTTCTTACCTGACGTTTGGTGAAGTGAAATTGAATCATGGCTTCTAATTTGAACCGAATCGTCGATTCAAATTTGTTCATACCACAATTTTATCAGTGTGCATAAACCATAAATTTGTGTGATAGATTCGACCTTCCCACCACCAGATATGATGAGAAAACAAATTCTCCGACCCTCCCAGTAGATAGAAATGACATGTTCTCAGGTAGGGAGAACAATGTGTTAAATGCAAAAAACTGCACTAGTACTTGCCATTTACGGCAAAAGGAAAAACTTGTTCACGACTAAGATGTATATTAACCCATATCAGTTTATCTATATCTAGACGGATCTGTAAATTTTCATACTGATACGGACTATAAATACCTGTGAAATTTTGTACATTTAGGCCATTTTGAATTCAATTAATAATATAAAAAAAATTCTTTGTGAGTCGTGCTCGAGACCACGACAATGGTGTCCAAACAACCAAACGGCCGACAAACCTTGGATCTGCAGAATGCTGAATCCTGTACTGCGTGGATCATGTCTTTTGTGGCGAAATGTCGCGCAGAGAAAAAAGAAGATAAAGTCAACACCGACGGTACGATCGTGGACCTACAGGTAACAAATCTCTTTCTTAGTATATGCGGCCAGGACACACTTCTTAAACTTAGGAGCCTTATGAGCCCTACAAAATTGTTAGAAACTCCTTTTAAAGAGATCAGACGATCTATTCAAAACTATATTTCCCCTAAAGAGAGAGTAGAAAGGGCATAGTTTATCTACGTTGTCCAAGGCGTTGGAGAATCTGACGACCATTTTTTAGCACGCCTTGGAGAACAAGCACGTTATTGTGACTTCAAAAAACTTAAAACAGTAACCAACCCTGAGGAAGAGTTGGTAAAAATCAAATTTATCTCAGGTTTGAGGCCAAATTAAGACTATTAGACGGCATTAAAACTAAACCAACGATGTATCTGTCTGAAATGACAAAGAGCGTACAGTTCAGAAGTCAAACACTGGCTTTTGCGAGTTCCTCAACAGGTAATAGACCATTTGTAACAAAAGAAGAAGTGGGATACAACTTCAAAAAGACCTTCAGAAAACCTAGTGAAAAGTTCAATGGTAAGTAAGGCAATGGTAACTTGTGTAATAGATGTTGAGGTAAGCCATACAGTAGCAAGCCGTGTCCGGCCTTGAACAAGAAATGTAACACCTGTGAAAAGGTGGGGCACTTTTCAAAAATGTGCAGAAAAAAAACCCAGCCTAAGTCAGGTAAGTCTGACCAGCACAACAATTTCTGCGAGGAAGAGGGTAAGTTATCTGGTCAAACATCATCCGAAATGGAGATGGGAAAGTACTGTGCACGGGAAAACGTGTTTAAAATGTCGGTGACACGGGAGTACATTACAGTAGAGGACCATTAAATAAAAAAGCAAGTTGATACCGTTGCTGATAACACGGTGATATCACCATTAATTTGGACAGCTTGGTAAACCTCAGTTAAATGGGAAAATCAGACGTCTTGAGGCCTATGACGGTCATCAATTGACGCTTCTGGGATCACTAACATGTGATGTTGAGGGGAACAGAAGCAAGTATAGGCATCAACAACTAGCAGTTGTGCGATCCGAAAAAATTTGGGCTACTTGGGAGAGACATACTACCCCGAGAAGGCATCAATGCAGTGAGTGATATAAGACTACCTGCAGTCAAAGGATACAAAGTGCATGTGAAACTCATACTGGGATCACAACCAATGTTCTGCAAAGCCAGAAAGCTACCTCTCCAAGACAGGATCAAAGAGAAGCTTGAGACAATGGTACGACAGGGAGCCAGTACAACCCAGTGGGGTCACCAATGCATCACCAGTATTGTGGCAGCGGAAGAAAAATGGAGCTCTGAGACTCTGCGTTGACCTGATAGTTCACATCAATGGCAAAGTTATGGACGAGGACTATCCAATCCCAGACGTGTAGACCATTTTCCATAATCTCCATGGGGCCTCTTACTTTGGAAAAATTGATTTATCAGGCGCATACTATCAAATTGAGCTGGACGAAGATGCAATAGAAATATGCACAATCAACACATCGCAAGGATTGTTCAAGTTTTGCAGGCATGCTCAGGGCCTAAAGAACTCTTCATCAATCTTCCAGAATTGCATTGAGTCAACTCTCAAAGGAATCAAGGGTACAGTCATCTTCCAAGACGACGTCCTGGTATATGGAACAACAAAGGATCAATACCAGAAAAAAATGCTTGCAGTCAAGAGTCGGCTACGTGAAAAATATTCACCATCAATGAGATGAAATCCAACTCAAAACCAGTTTCAAGCGTAAGTTTTCTTGGTTACTCTGTTTCCAAAGAAGGAATAGCACGATCCTAAACATGTTGAGAAAATCAAAAATGCAAAACCGCCATCAATTATGAAACAACTTGAGTTCTGTGTTGGCTTAGCAAATTTTTATGGTCAAATGATACCGGATTTTGCAACAAAAATGCTACCCCTAAACGAAATTCCAAAAGAAGAATTCAGATGGGAAAATGAAGAGCAGAATGTTTTTAAAAACATCAAAAACGAGTTATGTGCTAACTCTTTTGTACAGCCTGACAGCTTGACGAAGGAAGCAACAGTGACAACTGACGCCTCAGAAAAAGCTATTGGCGAAGTACTCTCACATGAAGGACATCCTGTGATCTACGTCTCGAGGAAGTTGTCACAAACCGAACAAGAATACTCCAATTATGAGCAAGAGGCACTTGAAATTGTCTTTGTGGTCACAGGGTTGTAACAATTCCTACTCGGAAGAAGGTTCAGAATACAGACTGACCCCAAATCTCTCAAATATCTTTTCGCCCCAGACGAAGAAATTCAGAAAACAGCATCAGCAAGAATTAAGAGATGGGCGATAGCGCTGATGGGAATTGACTTCGAATTGAAATATACACCCGGAGAACAGATTCCCCACGCTGATGCTTTGAGCAGACTAGACTTTGACGACGACGATGACAATGATCGAGTCTTCTTTGCTCTTGACAATATCTCATTCGTCAATTCCGACCTGGTGACCCAGTCAGACATCAAAACTGAGCTTGGATCGAATCGACTCTTTCAAGATGTCATCAAACGAATAAAAAGCGGCATGTGGAAACAGTGCTCAGAAGCAGAGAAAGGATTTGAACAACAGAAAGACGCCTCGACCATTAACAATGGAATCATCTTTCGAGGAGTTGTGCCTTTCATTCCATTCAAACTAAGACCCATGGTGATGGCCAAAGCTCATGAGACTCACCCAGGCAAAAATGCAACTGAAACAGCAGTTCGAATGATGTCTTGGTGGCCCGCCATCAGTCATGATGTTCTTCGATATGTTAGTAAATGTAAGGAATGCCAAGTAAACAGGCCTAGCCTGGGGAAAACAGTATCTACTTGGCCGGAAGCTGAAGTTTGGGAAGGACTCCACATGGACTGGGTTTACGTTAAGGATCAAGGTAATATCTTAGTGATAGTAGACGCGGGACCAGGTTGGATAGAAGCCTTCCCTGCGGGAAATAGAACCTCACAAACAGTGAAGGTGCACTTGAGTCAAATCTTTGCAAGATATGGGATACCAAGAATATTAGTATCAGACAATGGTCCTGATTTTGTGAGCTGTGACCTAAAGCAATGGTGTGAATCACTGGGGATTAAAATGATGGAACCTCCCATCTACCATCTAAGAGCAAATGGGACTGTTGAACGAGGTGTCCAAACAGTAAAACGGGCTATTCAAGCCTGGAATCTGAATCTGAATCTCTCATTTGGCGCTCTCCTACAGCGGGCTTTGATGACACATCGGAACACTTCTAAGACGCGGGTCAAAACTCTTGTAGAACTGCTACTGGGACGCAGAGTAAGACTTCCAGCAGTCACTGATTTTGATCTGTGTGAACGAGTCCTCGTCAAACCGACGAACAGTTCACCAACGGTTCCAGCTACTTTCATTATCCGTAAAAGAATGAACACTTCGTTCATTCAGCCGGAAAATTCAAACAAGACAGTGCTTGTTAGTGACAACCAAAATGCACGGCTGGAACCTGACAACATCAAGACTGAATCTACTGACTCACAGTCTGAGAGCAGTAAGGACGACATAGACTTGGCATCACCCAACTCTACTGAAGAAACCTCAGTAGTTGAAGGGGAACAACCTTCAGTGGCCACGAGAACTTCAAGCAGAAATAAAAAACAACCAGAAAGATTTGGTGAGGCTATTCCTACAATGCTGCTTTAAAAAGGAGGGAGGATGTGATATATCTAGAAGTGGCGAACTTAGCAACTTAAGTTAGATCTTCGATATATAAGGAAAACTTTCTTACCTGATGTTTGGTGAAGTGAAATTGAATAATGGTTTCTAATTTGAACCGAATCGTCAATTCAAATTTGTTCATACCACAATTTTATCAGTGTGCATAAACCATAAATTTGTGTGATAGATTCGACCTTCCCACCACCAGATTTGATCAGAAACCAACTCTCCGACCATCCCAGTAGATACAAATGACATGTTCTCAGGTAGGGAGAACAATGTGTTAAGTGCAAAAAAGTGCACCAGTACTTGCCATATACGGCAAGGGGAAAAACTTGTTCGCAACTAAAGTGTAAATTAACCCATAGCAGTTTATCTATATCTAGACGGATCTGTAAATTTTCATACTGATACGGACTATAATTACCTGTGAAATTTTGTACATTTAGGCCGTTTTGAATTCAATTATTAATATAATAAAATTCTTGTTATTCGTGCTCGAGACCACGAAACATCAAATTCAAATCTGATTAGCAATACAGACAAACAATCAAAAAGAAACAATGTAATTTTTATTTTTTTTAATCTGCAAACATGTAAATTAAACTAACCACTTGGTTAATGTTACATGTTAGAAATTTATTAATCAAACATTATTTTTTTCTAATTGATATCAAACTAAGGTTTGGTTTTCGTAAAATAATTTAATAAAAAATATGTTTAAATCCTGCAACCCTTTTGTCTATTGGAACTCTTTCGTGTCGTTTCAGCATTTCCGCTGTAACTTTTTGTTTAAATTTGGTCTTCGACGTTTCTTTTCTAATTGTAATTGGAAGTGTGTTCCATTTTCGAATAAAGTTACGAACAATTGAACCATTACTCCATTTTGACTTACATTTTTGTTCTAAGAAAAGGTTATGGGTTCGTTTGTTTACAATAACAGGCACGTTTTCTAAAAATCTGAAATGTTTATCAGAGCGATTTCTTGTTTGTTGGAGAATATTGAAAAACCTATTTAAAGACACCCGTGTTTTTTGGAGCTCTGCTGGAAGAATTTTAGTCTCCAGAAGTAGATCTCTGGCAGTATCGTATTTGGTTTTCATAAAGCAAACTTTTATTCCCCAGTTTATCTGTTTGTTAATTCTGTCAATAGAGTAAGATGGTAAATTTTGAAAAACAATTGCGCTAAAATCTAAATGAGACAAAACTAGTGATTTAAAAAGATTTATTCTTGTTTTTAGCGGTACCTGATAACGAACCAAATATAATGATCTGATTGCTGAAGCCATTTTACTGATATCCTTATTTAGTTGATTTTGGTATGTCAGTTCCCTATCAATTATTACACCTAAATATCTACATTTTTCAGATGCTTCCAATCGGTGTCCCTTGAAATCGACAGTTTCAATGATCGGCAATTTTTCATTCCTGAACACCATTAACTCCGTTTTTTTCTCATTCAAAGTTAACCTGTTTTGTTTCATATAATGATCTGTCTTGTTTAATGTATCTTCAGCTATTAGCTGCAAATTTGCTTCATTCTTTGCATGACATAGAATTGCTGTATCATCGGCAAACTGTAATACATCACAATTCGTTGATACAGCTTCACTGAAATCGTTGACATAAAGTATAAAAATTAGAGCCCCTAAGACAGTTCCCTGAGGAACACCGTGATTTATGACAACCCAATCTGATTTTGCTATCCCATTTTTTACACACTGTTTTCTATCACAAAGGAAAGAGTTTAATAAGAATCTTGCATTTTCTCCAATTCCTCACCTTTTTATTTTGTTCATAAAAACATCTATAGATATTGAGTTGAAAGCCTTTGCTAAGTCTAAAAAGAGTGTGACAACAATTTCGTTTTCGTCAACGCATTGGTTTATCTTTTCAGTTAATGAAATGATAGTATCGAGACAGGACTTTTGCTTTTGAAAGCCGAATTGATTCTTGTTAATCAGACCATTAAGAGTTAGGTGGTGAGTTAGTTGTTCAAGCAGTAATCGCTCAAAATTTTTTGCTAGAGTTGGTGTGACTGATATGGGTCGATAGTTTTCTGGTTCTATTCGGTCTCCCTTCTTATAGACAGGTGTAACGTGCGCTGTTTTCAAAATATTAGGAAACGTGTTTTTGTTTATACATTCATTGACGACAAATTGTAAATGAGTTCCAATAGACAGTTTACTATCTTTTAGCCCTCAAAAACAAAATCATTAGCAATAACCAACACAAACATAAAAAATTAGTGCTAAACAAGAATTTAACTTGATGTTTCCCGATGCAATTCTTACCAGCAGTAAAGATACTGGATATCAGAGTAACGAGGACCTCAAAATCAATGCTAATGTTACTGAATGTTACTTTCTTTTTCATAAACCAAGAACCAACAAAAATACAAAATAAATACAAACTTTATATCGTAAATCAAGAACCAACAAAAACAAAAGAAATACGGAAATAAACCACGGCTTCGGTATAATTGGAGAAGCTTTCATTAGAACAGCTAATAAGTGACAATTTACATTGCTTCAGAGACTGAAGTGAAATCAGACACACCAAAACATTATCTCCGAGCCCGACTAATATTACATTTGGAATGAAAGAAGCTGTAACAGAACAATATGGAAGAGATGTTATAAATAAATCAAAATATTTTTGGAAAAATAATTCAGTGAGAACAATTTTTGGACTGGCCGATACCCAATTTTCGGCCTGTTAAGTTTAGCCCGTACCCACTGTTCGGTCTGGCCTATTCCCAATCAGTCTGTTCGGTCTAGCCCATACAAAATGTTCGCACTGGCCCATACCCAATTTTTGGTCTGTTCAGTCTGGCTCATTCCCAATTTGCGGTCTATTTAGTCTGGCCCATTCCCAATTTGACGTCTATTCGATCTAGCCCACACCAAATTTTTGGTCTCTCCAGTCTGGCTCATATCCAGTTTGTGGTCTGCTGGGTAAGGTCCATGCCAAATTTTCGGTCTCTTCCGTGTGGCCCATACCAAACTTTCGGTCTCTTCCGTCTGGCCCATACCCAAATTTCGGTCTAGCCCAGAGACTGTGCTTAGGTCTGTTTGGTCCCCGAGGGTTTGGGCGAGAGTCTGTTTGGTCTGCTCCATTCCAATTTTGAGGTTTAATTAATCTGGCCCATACCAAATTTTCTGTCTGTTCGATCTGGCTGAAGCCCAATTTTCAGTCTATTCAGTCTGGCCTGGACCCAATATTTGTGTCTCTTCAGTCTGGCCCCCAATCTGGCCCAGAGTCTAAATTTGGTTCCTATTGGTCTGGCACAGGATCTGTGCCAGGTTCTGTTTGGTCTGGCTCAGAGTCTGGTTATTGTGATGTTTTTTTTATAAACGAATGTTATCCTTACGCAGATGAAACAAAATTCATTTTTATCATTATCTACGAGATAGAATTCACAATCATACTAACAAACACAAGAAACATCAAAACAGATGGCAGTTCTGATGGCTATGGTAGCATCTGAAAATGACATCAATATGGAGCATGTATTGTGCAAAGCTGCTTTTAAAAATTAGCCCACACAAAAAAAAACAACAAATTATTGAATATAATCTGACCATGACTTTTGTACCGTCATTTCACAATAATTCTGCATTCATTTCACAGGTGCTTTGCAATCCAAATACTGATATAAAATCCGTAAAACAATGCAAAAATTGTAACAACCTAAACGTTCTAGATGGAAGTGATAATTTACATTTGCAGTTAGCAGCAAATTTATAGTTTTAAGAAATTCTTAGAGTGATCATTGACATCTTATTGAAATTGTGAAATCATTCGGTACCGGTACAGTTAGTTTTTTTCTGAAAGTGTTTTATCTAATTTTCTTATCGCTTTAAGTCAGAGTTTCTTTATTTAAAACCTTTTCACTCACCATTTGATTCAATTGCACTATGTAGTTGAAATTCATAAAAGCTACGTAATCTTCCAAAAAATATCAGCGTTATATGATGAATGGTTGTCGTACATCATCCGAGTTTATGCATTAAACTGATTTATTTTTGCCATATTTGCCCTTGTACCGTAAAACGATATGAAGTGGTAATTGATCATATGTGTTCAACTATGTCAGTTTTGACCCCGTCTAGGTGGAAATCAATTGATCATGCATCTTGTATTTATTTTCTCGAAAGTCAAAATCTGACAACACTTTTTGCCATTATTTTTTCTCTTGCGCATCGTTTTCGAGCCTAAATTTTACAGATCAATACTTGACAAAGGGTTCCATACTAATTTTTGCTGAGTAAAGTATAGCTAACCGTAACTTCTAATTTTGACTTAAATAGCCGAAGGAATCCAACCTCAGATAAAGTTAAGCTTTCGTACTACAACAACTAAACTATGTATCACATGAGGGGCAGTTACCATCAGAAAAAAAGCTTTGGTCAGAATCGCTTGGGATAAGCCAACTCTAGAGCCGCTTTTTGTACTGGAGCGGTGGAGATTAATTTCGGAAATGGCAATTTCATCAAAAGAAGGAATCTCGGTAGACGTTCGACCAAAATTCCTCACTGATAGAGATGTTTTTGTGCCTCCACAACTGATAAACAGCACTTTAAAAAGTGAAAAAGACCACAAAATTCCAATCAAAAGAATTAAAAATAATTAGCTCTGTAAGTTTTTAAAAATTGAGGCCATCGGAATTCTCTGTGCAGATACACTGTGGCGAAGCTCCATCAGCAAACCATTGTCGTTGACATGATTTAGCCTAAGGTAGGAAAAACTTTTGTTCAAAAAATGCAGTTTACAACAAAAGACAAGATAACA
This sequence comes from Convolutriloba macropyga, assembly GCF_964194025.1. NCBI lineage: Eukaryota > Metazoa > Xenacoelomorpha > Acoela > Convolutidae > Convolutriloba > Convolutriloba macropyga. Next base: position 38,688,124 of record NC_134472.1, read on the forward strand.
ACGAAGGAATTCTGGACCATTCTTGATACTATAGTTATCATGCAACGAAATATCACATTTTGTAGATAAATATTTTGGACACAAAAGCAATTCAAAGGCGATCATTTGCAAGATTCTAAAGATCTCTATGTCAATTGTCAATCAATTGTGACACAAAATCACGAACAATCCATCATTCGAGATGTATCCACTGCTAACATGCCTGATGAAGACTAACACCTAGAAGAAACTATCGCTCAATGCGACATTCGAACTAGCCATAAAAATTGAAGCTGAAATTCAAAATCAAATTCCGATGGCAGGAAAGTGATAATATACTGTGAGCAACACAGGTCATGTAAATATAGCTGTCAACAATTTTCAAAGAAATGGTAATCTCTATTAACCCATTTTAAAGCCAAATGGAACGAAGAGCGGACAATGACATTAAAAAACGTCTTTATATCTTTGCTCAAATCGTGAAAAGTTGACTAGTAGTTTTGTTGATCAGTCTTCGTACCAACACTCAATGAATCAACTAATTTTTTATACTCACTTTTCAGACGATATCTTGGAAGTTTACTGTTTATACCGATCTCATTTTTGGGTTCTTGAAAGTCTATAGCAACGCAATTGTCGTAGCATTTCTATTGACAATTGACACATGGATCTTCAGATCTTTGCAATTGATCGCCTTTGAATTGGTTTTGTGTCTGAATTAGCAGTCAGACAACGCAGTACAGCAGATGACAGAAAAACAGGTTAATCAAATCCACTCTTCTATGAAACATCACAATGTGTACGAATCAAATAACTACTCTGAAATTTCGACGGGTAGGTGCGTTGATATTGTTTTTCCAGTACCCAAAAATGAGATCGGTATAACCAGTAAACTTCCAAGATATCGTCTGAAAAGTAAAAAATCTAAAGTTTCTTGATTCATTGAGTGTTGGTACCCTCATCAATGAAAGCCTAGCTAATCAGATCACGAATACTGATCAACATAAGTACTGCTCGAATTTTCACGCTTTGAAAGATATTAAGACGTTTTTTAATGCGAAAACTGACACTGTTGAAACAATTAACAACACTGTTAATTAAAACGATTAATTAAAACGACTGCTAAGATTGCTATTTTGTTATTTAAAGTCAGCCACCGTCCAATCATAGCAACAAATCTATCTGAAAAAAATGCCTTTCCAATAAACAAAGAAAGTTAATCAAAAACTTTTAATCACCTCCAACGTCCCAAAAAACGTCAAACAGCCCCCAATTTTAAGCCTTAATCTCTTGTTTTGAGAAGTCTATGACATATACTGTCAAATCGACCTAACCAATTTTTCCTACTCATCAAAAAGGGACGTGAAGTACAATTAAATCGTCAAAAATTGCTTTGTACCGAGCACTTAATCACGTTTGATGGCAAACTTTTTTAATCTTGCTATAGTCATGACAGTAAAAGAGATACATCGGTAAAAAATAGCAATTGACTCCAATATTTTATATCAAGTTTATTTCACTACATTGAATATAAAGTACGCCTGCACTCAACTTATTTTTTAAGCAACAAACGTCTTAGAGTAGTGGATAAAACAGGGATACCAACCACCAGTAAAATTTGACCCTTTCTCCTAACGCTAATCGCGCATGTCGAATCGGGCCAAAATTTACTGCTTGTTGGTTTCCTTGTTTTATCCACAACCACATATTCACTCTAAGTCTAACATTAAATTATGAAATGGCTTACTTCTAGAAAATAATAATAAGCTCGTTTGCAAATTCGCCGATACATATTCACTCAAAATCTATCATTTTCTGTCTCACTTAGTATCGAGTAAACTATGCTTGTAACAGCCAGTAGCTTGTAACAACCAGTAGCTTGTAAAAACCAGTAGCAGGGTAACAACCAGTAGCTTGTAACAACCAGTAGCTCGTTACAAAAATAAAGCATTGAAACAAACACTAGCTTGTAACTCCAGTAACTAATCTTCATTCTGATTGGCTAGTCAGTAACGCGTAACAGGTTTCTTCACAAAGAAAGTTCTAGAATAATTCTCCATGTGGGGACCTTTATTCACCACGGCACTTTTTGGCCATTCACCATGGCTTTCGCCTGGCTACACAAAATATAGCTCTTTTGAACAATAACATTTACTAAACAAGCATATTTAAGGCATACGATCTAAATAGCAAAACTTGGACATAAAATATACGGATTTTTAGCAATATTTCGAGAACTAAAAAAGGGAATCACATTCAAAGTTTGTGAATGGATAACAATTAGTTGGATACACACTCTGTATGAGAATGAGGTCTGTACGCCAAGGAGGTGGAGTGGGGCTACCTTTTTAATTCTATAACCAATCTTAAAATGTGGGGGAATTTTTCAAATGTAAATAGCTCCAAAACTGTTGGTTCAAAATTGAGCAAACTTGGCAGTGACTACTACAGGCCTATATTATAAAACATGCAGGGGGAAAGAACTAAACCGGACGGATACTTTTCGAGATAATGAGATTTAAATTTCAGATTGCAACAAAATTATGTAATGAATGTTATCTTCACTTCCAAATAAATCTTCAAATATAAGTTCTACGACTCCAGTGTTATGGTCATTGACATAAATGCTGGAATGGTAAACTCGAACATCCCCCTTTGAATATTCACCAGATACGTGGAGAAAAACTAAAGCTATTTTAAGCATTTCTCACAAATTTCTTTCAGTTAATTTTTACTGCATAATTTGCAACATATTTCAGTTATAGTCTAACTAATTCACATTTGAGTTATAGTCTGACTTCATGTACTATTAGTGGTTGCTAAATATGAAAAAAAGCTAATTTTACATTTTTTTTTTCATTTTGAAAAATTAATTTTTTTCCAAAAAAAAATTTTTATAAAATTTCATAATAAGAGTGAAATTCCTCTTTTAAGAGCAAATCACTCTTTAAAAGCGAAATCGCCCCTATCGGAGTGATGATCCAGTACAAAATCACTATTTATCGCGCTTAAAGAGTGATTTCCCTCTTTTTTAAATAATCAGTTTTCATACAAATACCTTTTAATGTTTTATCACCACATGCACATTTACTAATTTTATCTTCATGATATATTGAATGATAAAAACCTAAATTAAAAGGGGGTCCACATTTGTGTTTACACTGTAAACATTTTATAACCATTTATAATTGGTCAAAGTTCAATTGCACCCATCATGTTTAGCCAATATCTCAATTAAATCTTTAGTATTATCTTTGGATAGGATACACCTAGCTGAACATTCCGTCCCTTTCGTATTGAGTGTATCAGTTTTATATCTTCTATCTGAAATCACATCAAGGTCTAATTCCGTTTTAACTCTAACAAAATTTACAATTTCTTCTCTAAGTTGTTCATTATTTACATATAGTCAATTAAATATTTTTGTCCCTTTCTATTTAAAGTTCCCATCTCTTCATCTATATATTCTTCTTGTAGCTTTTCTATTGTATTAGCAAAGCTACTTTGTAGATCATCATGATGTAAGGGGCTCTGCCCTTGGTTCTCCAACATGCTTTGCAGATCTTCTCCATAACCATAATTAACTCATGTACTTGCTCTATTTAACATACTACTTGCACCCATTGCTACAACCCCAGCAGTTTTCACTATTGTATCAGGATATATATAATTATATATCATAGTCTGACTTCATGTACTATAAGTGGTTGCTAAATATGAAAGAAAGCTAATTTTACAGATTTTTTCATTTTAAAAAATTAATTTTTTTCCAAAAAACAAAAAATTTATAAATTTTCAAAATATGAGTGAAATCCCTCTTTTAAGAGGGAATCACTCTTTAAGAGCGAAATCGCCCCTATCGGAGTGATGACCCAGTACAAAATCACTATTTATCGCGCTTAAAGAGTGATTTCCCTCTTTTTTAAATAGTTTCAAAAATTTTCTATTAAATTTTTATTTTTTTTTCTATATTTTTATTTTAATTTACCTATACTCTTCAATAAATATATATTATCTTTTACTTTTTCTATATTTATTCCATTATTAATAAGAAATGATACAAAATTATAATATTTACACGAACAACTTTCCCCAGTTTGGCCAATAACAGATCTAGTAACCAGTTCCACTGATCCACGTAGTGGCAACTTTGTTGATCTGGGATCCGCTGATCTGGGAATCAGCTTCGCTGATCTCTCAGTTGAACTTCTACTAAATCTTCTGGTTAATTCAACATCTGGATGTTGTTTTTTAACATGAGCTCTTATCCCATCATATCTCACAACAGAAGGACAATATAGACAATTAACTTTAGCTGAAGTACTATTTCTACATGTATACTTACTCTCATCAAAATCAGTTAGTGGTTTTACAGAACTAAATTTATTACAACTTCTAGATAAGACTTTGGTGTTAAAGGTAGAGTTAGAGTTAGAGTTATAGTTAGAAATAGAGCTAATGATAGAGTTAGCGTTAGAGTGAATGCTAGAGTTAGAGTTAGAGTTATAGTTAGAGTTAGAGTTAATGCTTGTGTTAGATTTAGAGTTATAGTTAGAGATAGAGTTAATGCTAGAGTTAGAGTTATTGCTAGAGCTAGAGTTAGAGTTAATACTAGAGCTAGAGTTATATCCAGATTCATCTTTAAAAGAACAATCAGTTTTCATACAAATACCCTCCAATGTTTTATCACCAGATGCACATTTTTTTCTTCATGATATATGTAAAAAAAAACCTAAATTAAAAGGGGGTCCACATTTGTGTTTACACTGTAAACATTTTATAACCATTTATAATTGGTCAAATTTCAATTGCACCCATCATGTTTAGCCAATATCTCAATTAAATCTTTAGTATTATCTTTGGATAGGATACACCTAGCTGAACATTCCGTCCCTTTCGTATTGAGTGTATCAGTTTTATATCTTCTATCTGAAATCACATCAAGGTCTAATTCCGTTTTAACTCTAACAAAATTTACAATTTCTTCTCTAAGTTGTTCATTATTTACATATAGTCAATTAAATATTTTTGTCCCTTTCTATTTAAAGTTCCCATCTCTTCATCTATATATTCTTCTTGTAGCTTTTCTATTGTATTAGCAAAGCTACTTTGTAGATCATCATGATGTAAGGGGCTCTGCCCTTGGTTCTCCAACATGCTTTGCAGATCTTCTCCGTAACCAAAATTAACTCATGTACTTGCTCTATTTAACATACTACTTGCACCCATTGCTACAACCCCAGCAGTTTTTACTAGTGTATCAGGATATATATAATTATATATCATAAAACCCGGACTTATAATTCCTAAAATAGTTGATTCCTAAAACCATTTGCTTTAATTTTTTCTTGTGTTTAAACATAATTCTGTATTTTAATACCTTTTAATGTAAGAAGTTTACTAAAGTTGAACTAAAAATTATCATGATTAATAGTATTTCTATCTGTAGCATTTATCATGGGTAGTTTTATATATGCTATAAATTTATTTTTATCTTCACTTTCTAATTTATCTTTTAAACTAAGAGCTTTTAAATCAAGGAAACCAACTCTCGAGTCATATATCACAGTTCTATTCTTATCAATAATAATAAAAAAAATCCCTTTCCTCTTATATTTAATTATACCATAACGAAGTTCATCTGACATTCCGTCTGTACAATTATGATAGTTACTATTTAATTAACTAATTATTTTATTGAAGTTGTGTTCACATTTATATATTTCATCAAAATTTTTAAATAGATCAGCTCCATTATAAGTTGTTAATTAAATAGTATCACAACTCAATCTTGCTGTATTACTAATTTGAGCTGGTTTATGACACATTACAATCAATTGAAATTTATAATGTCTTCCTTCTGTGAAATAGTAAGCTATATCTTTATTTAACTTATCACCCATATCATCAAGTACTATTACACTATCATTGAATTTAGACTTATTTTTTTATGTGATAATATTTATATTGCATGTATTAAATCCAATATAGAACTCACCAGTCTCAGGATCTATACAATCTCTATCATCTTTACATACTATGATTATATTTTTAGCTTGATCAGTGGAACTGCTTAGCAGATCTTGATCTTGGTTTTGGTTTTGGTTTTAATCGGGGTAATCGCTTCGCGGATCTAAGTATAACTTTAAGTACTGTCTAATAAAATATGTTTTGCCTGTACCAGTTCCAATATAAACAATAGTATATAATGGCGATTTTTCATATTCAAATCTAAGTAGACTCCTATTCATAAATCCACCAAAGCTTTCTTCTAGTTTTGTATATTTACTTGGTATTGAGTCATATATTATATAACCAATTCCAGTTAAGAAAATAAAAATTATAACTGCGCTACCTGTCTCCATTTTTTTACTTATTATAATGCTTATCCTAACTTTTGAGGAATTCAATAATAAATTTAATATTAATAATAATGCTATGAGTGATATCAGAATAAAAGATATAGGAAAAGATATAAGTCTAACACCAATTGAAATTGTAATGAGACATAAAACTCCAAAAAACACAAGTGAACATAACGTCAACATTATTGTGAATCTACATCCAACTGATGGTACATACTGGGTTTTAGTTATAAGAAGAGAAGGTGGTCCAACATATTACTTTGATTGTATTGTTGTTGAGACCCCACCATTATTTTTAGAAGAATATGTTGATCTAGGCTCCAATGAGAGAATACAACAATATGATGAATCTTATTGTGGGGCTTATTGTTTATATATGATCTATCTTATTGATAGAGGATTTAGAATTAACATTGCTTTGAATATTTTAGTTAATCAATGTAAATATCCAGGAATATATAATGAGTGTTTTTGTTTACGTTGTAGTAAAGATCCACGAACTAGCTTTTCTAATAATGATAATCTTAATCAAAATGATAATGTTAAAGATAATGTTATTGATAATGATAATGATAGAGAAAATGATAGTGTTAAAGATAATGTTAATGATAAAGATAATGATATACGAAGTAGTTTTACTAATAATGATAATGATAATGTTAATGATAATGATAATGCTAATGATAATGTTTATGATAATGATAATGATGATGTTAATGATAATGATAATGTTAATGATAATGATAATGTTAATGATAATTTTATATATCTATTTGATGAAAAACATCAAAGGGGTAAACCTAACCACAAAGAATGTCTTAGTAACATTATCTCTGTATACATAAATGAAGATCTACAATCATGGCTAAATGATGATAATATAATTACAGAAGCTACACTCCCAGAGAACTTTAGATGTATAATATCTGGTCCTAGTGAATGCGGCAAGACATTCTTATTAAAAAACTAATTCTGGCTAGAATATACTTTGATAAGCTATACATTATTGGTCCTACTGGTGATCAATATGAAGGTGTAGAGAGTTATAATCGACGAAGTCACAACTCTGTTGACGATAAAGCAGATGTTGAGTTTGTTAAAGATATAAAAGATTTACCCTCTCCCGATCAACTACTCAAAGACTTGATCGGGAGAGGGACCAGGAACTAATAATATTCGATAATGTTAGAGCCAAAGAACCAGTTGTTAATGAATACTTTTGTAGAGGTAGACATAATAATTGTAATATGATATATCTTAATCAAAATCTTTTCACAATAGATAGACAGAGTGTTAGAGAGAACTGTAATCTATTTAATTTATTTGAACAAAGAGTTAAAGTCCTCATATCTTTTTATCAAGATTCCTTTAATAATGTTGAACTAAGTTATAACGATTTTGCTAATATATGTAATAAGTTATGGAAAGAGCCTTATAATTATATTGTCACTGACATAACTAAAAATAAAAAAATATTAATGGTAAACTAAGAATTAATTGGGATCGGAGAGTTTTGTAATTAAGTTTATGTTTATGTTTATGTTTATATCTATATCTATATCTACACCAGATGTAAAGTAAAACTTAATACATCACCATTAAAGTCTATAGGTCTTCCATGCTCATCTTTAATATGAAATTCTTTTTATTCTATTCTATCTTAGTTACATTTTGATACAATATATTAGTTGGTATAATATTTATCAAGTAACCTGGTGGTTCTGTTAGAGTAAAAGTATATAGTATGCCTGTGTTATTCCCATTATCTTTAACACCAGATATCACATTACAATGAATGTTATTAGTACTAAAACCCATAATATCAACAATTTTCTGAGATGTATATTTACGTTTTTTATAAATTATTTTTCTAAATCCTAGTAATCGGGCTATTGAATTTTCTATGTCAAAGTTAATTGCACCTTGTTTTATTTCCATTAAACTTTTCATTGTATTGTTATCCGGTTCTATTATAACATTATCATTAGTTTCTTTTTTTTTATTAATCCTGCTATTTCGATTTATTCATATGCACCTGGTAAAACAGCTAAAATACGGTTATCTGACCATGTTTCACCTTGGGTATCATATAAGAGTTGACTGTTCCTTCTACTCACATTAAACACCGAATTATAAACAGATAATCTAATTAAACCTAATTTTGATGAGTTAAGTATAGGTTCGCTAAAGTTAAATTTTTCTGTTGGCTTTATCATTCTAAAGTTAAGTGTATGTTCTTCTTTAGTTTTAGTTAAAGCATCATGTATCTTTTGTAGTTCATATAGAATTAAGTTATCTGTCATTTTTTATATTCAAATATTAGATTATATATATGGTGAAGGGGCCTACGGCCCTGGTTCCCCAACATGGGGAAGCCCCATAGTTATATTTATAGCTTTGGTTTTAGTCATAGTTATAATTATAATTATAGTTATAGTTACAGTTAAAGTTAAATTTTTGGATTATAAAAATGAACTTTAATTTGGATACAACTTATGGTTATAATAATGATATACACAAAAGTGAGATTATAAAATATAAACCTAATTATCTAGCAACAATGAATACGGTTATTACTAATATTAATAACATTCTCAATAGAGAAGAGAATCATTTAAATTTGCGTGAGTCTTATCTAGAGATAGAGTTTGTTGTATCAGATGATGCTGGTGGTGTAGTTGCTAATAATGCTAATATCAAGTTAGTTAATTTTGGTATGATGGCATTATTTAGTTCAGTTAAGTTTGAAACTAGTGGTGTTAGGACTATTGAATATATAGATCATTGCCATCCTATTCTATTGATGTATAAGTTATTAACTAGTACTGTTGATGAATATGAGAGTGGTTTTGTTAGAAATCAAGGTAATAGAGATCGTCAACTAAAAGGTAACCATATCGCTGCAGAACGAGGTCATATGTATGGTTTAGGATTTAAACTAATATTAAAAAGAAATAATAATGATAGAGCTCTATTTAGAGTTAATGCTGGTGCTGATGCAGTTGGTAATGATGGTAATATAGATATTAAAGATATATCAGGGTGTGTTCCCAGTATTGATCCTAGTAATGACAATAGAATTATTGTGCAAAAGAGTTTAAGTAAAAAGAATAATGTAGACTTTAGCTATTATGAAAGAAAGACATTTTATAAGAATGTACCCAATGCTACTAACTTCTTGTTTGATCTAGGTATGGAAAGTGGTATGGAAAGACCGCAATATAATATAGTTGTTTTTGAAAATAATAATGTTAATGAACAAACTCATGATGCAAGTACATTTGATATAATGAATGTTACTGAATGTTATTGTAAGATTGGTAGTGAATTTTATCCCGAGGATAGAATGAATATTAATTATGGTACTAATAAATTTAATGAGGCTTGTAAAGAGATTGTTAGCTTTAATAAAGATTATAATGGCCTACCACATAATATAAAACCATATATAAATCATAGAACATTCAAAAGTAATTATAGAATATATGTATTAGATAATAGATATCAAAGTGATAATATAGGTCCACAACCAATACAACTTAGTTTTAAATCTAGTGCTTCCGTTGCAGATGTTAAATGTCATGCATTAGTATTAACTAGAAAGGTTATTAGTGTTAATAGTGATGGTAATAAGATGGTTGATATAGTCTCGTAGAGACTAATGAACGAAGGTCTATTATATATTAGGCCTAGTTATAGTCATGGTTATTGTTATAGTCATTTTTATTATTATGGTGAAACATGGACGAAGCCTCATAGACATTGTTATGGTGAAACAAGTGCGAAGCTCCATAGCTCTAAACTATTTATTACATGTCTTAACAAAACCCTTAGCATAAAAAATATCTAATTTCTTTTTCTTCTCTTGAGATCGGCCCTTAGCTTCAAGTTTTGTCTTAGGTTTTGTCTTCGAGCTTCGCTCGCGGGTGGAACCCGTAGTCTTGGGGTTAGGTTTAACAACAAAAAGATTATACTTTTTAACTTCCATTATTCTTTGTATATAGAAATGAGTCTTTTACAGAAATTTAAAACTAATTTATATTGTGTTGGTGGTAGACATTATAGTGGTACTAATAACATAAGAGGTTTTTATCGGGTAACCCGCTTCACGGATTACTTCAAAAGGTATTAAATGTTAAAAAGTATTTGTGTTAAATGTGAGAGAAATAAGTCAATGACTGTCAGTGATGCAACAATAGAAGCAGAGGGATTGAAAGATTTCTTTAAAATTGTTGGTAAAGCTACGGTTAACTTTGGAAAGAAAGTTGCTAATAATCCAGTAAGAGCATTAGAATTAGAAATAGCGAGTAAAATAGGAAGTGCAGCTGTAGCTAGAAACCCTAGATGTGCTTTATCAGCCACACCTTATTTATTTAAATTTGTAACTACTGGTGAAGGTATAAAGGTAGTACAAAAGGGAAGAGGTTATACTTAGGTACAAAGAAAAGATAATTTAGTTATGGCTAAGGCTAAGACTATAGTTTCAGTTAAAACTCTATATCCATCTTAAAATATTAATACTAATACTATTATTATTAAAAACATTGTTTTTACTGAGCACTAATAGCTTTAATCTAAAAAAAACACTTAACTTATTTTTCTTGTTCTTCTTATATTCTTCATATACCTTGACTAATTCATTATATTTATCATTATCTATTTTATTATCTTTCATTGATTTAGTAAATAGATTATTAAACTTGTCGCTAAACTGTTTACTTAAAATATACATTTGTGAATACATTATTATAATTTTAATATAATTTTATTTATTATTTTAGTATTAATTGTGTTTGATAATGAACCACAAACAGTTGCTGTAGCAAAAGCTGTTGGTATAGAATAATGTAATTCTATACCTGTTAATGCAACTGATGTTGTTGTTGCCGTTGTTCCTATTGATGATAATAGTATTTCTGTTATCTCAGCTACGTTAATATAATTTTTATATCTACTTAACTTTTTATTATAGTTATTAGTTTCAGTTTCATAATAATTTCTAATATCTTTTATAATGTTAATATGGTTGTCAATTTTTTTATTAGCTTGATTCTTTTCGTTTATTAATCGTTCTGACGCTGATGACAAATCTGGATATAGTAATCTCTCACTCGGTGCTGTTGTTTTGGTCATGGACACTGTCATAGCTTTGCTTATTTTCATTAGTAAAAATTGTTTCTATTTCTTTCATTTTATCTTCTTGTTTAAAGTCATAATGCATCTCAAATTTTGGTTTCGCTTATTATCAACTAACGTACTTTTTGTAAAAGTATAGCAATTATATATTGTACTATAACTTTTCTAAAAGATTTATTGTATTCTTTCATTTCTCTTAGACCGTTAGTAAAGATATCATATAAATGTATGTTAGTAATATTTTGATTAAACTTTTTATTATCAAATTCTTGTTTTAATTGATTATATTTAGAGATAGCATCAGCAGCAACTTTATTAAAAAACTTAACAGTATTTGTAACTTCATTTGCTGATTCAATAAACTCATTAATTAGTTAACTTGTGTTTCATTTAGTTGTAATATTTTAGTTGTGACTACATCAAATTCAACTTTTCCTAGCTCAGGTATGTTTTTACTTAAATTGTCTTTTTTATTATTAAAAGATAATAAGTTATTGTCACAATACTCTTTATTAACAACATCTTTTTCATCTATCGGAGGATGTACATTTGTAATTTTATAGGTATCCTTCATATCAATATTATCATTATCCTCTAGGAATAACCCACGAGCCCCATTTAGTGTTAAGTTGTTTGTTGATGTTAATCCGAGAAGCGGGTTCCCCGATTGTTGTTTAGCCTGATTGAATCTGTTTCTTGTCATTATTTATTTTAAGAAATATATTTAATGATTCTAAAACTTTATTATTAGATGCAAAGTCAAACTCGGATTTTATTAATTCCTGTTTTTAATATTTACCTTCTATTATCTCACCATTAAAATATTTTATCTTATATGTTAGTGGTTGTGTTTTCAAAACTTCATTAACTTTAAATAATTCTCTATTCCAATTAGAAGTGTAATCTTTAGAAAAGATATTAAGTTTATCTGCATTGCTAACCTCATCACCTACTTTAAATTTTGGTTTTGCTTTGGTAGATTTAACATAGTATCTAACTTTATCAGGATTATTAGAAGCATCAACTGGTGTCATAATAATTGTTGAATGAATGTTATTGTTATATGTTATGACTGCATCATTTAATATATTTACCCAATTACCATCACCATTGATGAACATTGGTTTATTAATTATATGTAATAGTGTTCTATTGGATGTCTCTACAAACACAGCCTTTAAATCACTATAAGTAGAATATAGTTTTGTTTCATATTCTTTAAGTAAAGATTTAAATGTTTTATTGTAAAACTCACTACCTCTTTCTACCCATATCTTTTCTGGTTTTCGACTTTCAGAGCCACTCTGTGGATTTTCACTTAATACTATTTCAACTCCAAAAGTTATAGATAAACCAGATTTATTCTTTAATGGAATAACCTATGCATATTTTGTGAATATATCTATAACAGTTAATATAAACTTATAATTATTATTCTATTTACTTAGAGATGACTTATCAATTAAATCAGCTGACCATGTTTCATCTTTATATAATGGTATTAATTTTTCTCTTCTAAGCATTGTTATTTGAGGACTGAATACTTCTAGCTATAGTTGTTGTTGTTGTTGGTGTTGTTGTTGTTTTTCCATCATTATTTATTTACCATAGTTAAAAACAAAATTATCTAGTTGCTCTTGATTAATAATATTCATAGATAATAGTTGCTTAGAAATATCTAGCATTTTATCATATAATCCAGCATGACCAGCTTTTGTTTCCAGTTTTAATAATTCTAGTCTTTCTACTAAACCATTTAAATGGCAACTTCGTTGATTATTTGGGTTGGGGTTGCTTTTTAAACCCCTGCCAAATGCATCATCTTTTACCCCCATTAAAAATTTTATTGTTGTATATCTATCGCTTTTCTTATCCCCTTTTCCTACATCAAATCTATAATCTTTTAAAAACCTTTTATTTTTGTTTTCATCTTCCTCAATATTATCATCATATGTTACATTTGATTTAGTAAGAAAATCAGTAAATCCTTCTGAAAACTCATATACTTTATCCCTAACTAAAAATGCGCCCTGCTCTAGAGTTATATTAACACCATTCATTTTATATCTCCTAGCAGGTAAAACTACGAGTTCTAATTTTAATTGAGGATTAGTTTGAGCCCCCAAGTCATGAAAAAGTTTGGCTGTCTTTGTCTCACCAAAAACTGGTGCTATATCTCGAGTTTCCTTTATAGTCCCTTTTAGCGTTTCATTAATCTTGGAGGTGTTTTCACCAACCCGAGAAGTGCTTTCACCCATCTGCAAAGCAGTTTCACTGATCTGGGATCCAGCTTGCTGGATCATCTTAGTTTGTTTATCTAACTCTTGATTTTGCCAATCTATTGCTCTTAATGTTTGTTCACTTAAAACTAGATTGTGTTCATTATGGGCTGGCCATGTTTCACTGTTTGCATTTAAAGTTTTAGTTAATGGATCAAATAAATCTTCTATGTCACCATAATATTCTTGTTGTTTTAAATTTTCTTCTAATCTATTTTTTCTGTTTTGTTTTTCTAGATTATATAATTTTATAAGTTTATCTATTTTGGTCATTTTTTATATATAAACATATTATTATACTAAGTAGGTAGGTCATTATATAATCTAATAGCAGCTTCAATAAACTTTCTATCTTCCATAATTGTCAATTCTTCAATATTTTTTATTCTTACCTCTAATGATTCTTTAAACAGGGATGGGTCTGCTTGGTAGATCTTATTTATTAAATCCCTTTTAAATAGAATTAGATTCTCATCATGGGGATAGCTTTTGATGTTATTTACGTAGAATCTTTTATCATTGAATGTATTTAAACTAACCTTACCTGTTTTTGTTGTTGTCATGCTATCCCCAATTTTTTTTTGTATTTTACTTTCTTATACAGTTCTCTGCGTGTTATACATAACTGCATCATAATATTCTTTATATTTAGCGTTGTTATGCTTCTTTACACCTTTCTCCTTAGTTTTATTTGCGTAATTCTTAAAACTATATGTCTTAGATGTTAGGACCACAAACTCTTCAATAATCTTACTCCTCAATTCATGTTTGAATTTCCCGGGGACTTTATTATTGGTTTTGATTGGTGGTTCTAGATTACTTAAGTGCATATGTTCATTGTCGACACTACCTTCCCTTTAACTTAATACGAAACTATCCGTATCCACATAGTGAAGTGTTAGGTCTTTGAGGGATGGTTGTAGGTTATTATAAAATACATTAAACATATGTAATTTACTTAATTCTAAGATAGTAACGCCTACATATACTGGAGAATCATATTCTGTTTTTCTCTTTATATATTCAATTTGCTTATAACCTCTATATCTAGTTATATTCTTTTATGTTGTTTTACTTATACTTTTCTTTATGTTTTCTTCATCATGTAGGAACTTACTTTGAAGGAAGTGTAGGGGATTCAAGCACATTCTTCCATAAAGGGAGTTGTTCATTAATTTCCTTACATCCTTCTCTGCTTCTCTTTTAGCTGTTGCTCTTTTATTTGTTTTATTTTTTATATAATCTCTACATATATAATCTTGTTTAAATTTAATTACTCTATGAATTTTAGTTACTTTTACTCCCATCTTAACATAGAACTTTAACATCCTATAATGAACCATATATTCTGTTTTGTTGATTTGATTTAGGATTAATTTCTCTGATCTCACTTTGCCTCCATCTCTTTCTCGATATCCCAATTCATTATCATTTATCTTTCTCTTATTAGGCATTAGTGCTAACTGTTCTGTTCTCTTTTTACAACTATTAGTATAATCAATATCACAAACTATATAGTAACCATGATCACTATCATCTGGAGTATTCAATAGTGCATCTAGAGTAGTAGTAGTAGTAGTGATTTGGAAGTCCTTATAAGGTAGTTTTTGCATCATTGCATAACCATATAGGTTGTTTGCGTCTATGTACCATATGGACTTACCATCACTGTTATTAATATATTTCTCACCCATTATTCCATATATACTACCTCTCTTTGCTCAAACAAAATCATCTAACATTTGTTTATCTTGTAATGTATCTAAAGTAACACCACTTGACATTAACCAACAATCAAAACTGTAACCTGGTAGACTAACGTAGTGTAGTGGATTGAGCTTGAATTCTTTCATGCTTAATTTAACCTATTCATTCATGCAATAGTCTAATAATTCGACATCTTTCTGGAAATACTCTAAAGTTAGATCTCTACCGGTTTTATGACTGTTTTCATTATTAAAGTTATCTAATTCGTCTTGTGTTGGTAATTTATTATGTAGTGAGGATTTGAAGTCTTCTATTTTTAGATTACCTATAACTTCTTGGTAGGTAGATTTGCTACCATTGGCAGCTTCGCTGTCATAAGTGTCTAAACAAAAGTATTCATATGGATATAATGTTTTAGTTTTACATCCGTATATCTTTGCCATTTGATCTAGAGGCATAGCTAAGAAGTTATAACTATCTAAGAATTTGAGACAAGCGATGCTAAACATCTTAGACTTACCAGCAGCTAGTGGTATGTTATCTACTTTTCTTTTATCATTATTCTGTTTAAAGAGTTCACTATATAGTAGATTGAAATCATAACCAGAGCCATTATGGAATATTAAGGTAATGAAGTTTTGTTGTTTGTACCTCAGATTACATATTCTACATGCTGCTCCTCTATATTTACCAGTTTCATGACTATGATCTCTTACTTTATTAATACATGTTTTACTGCAGATATGACAAGGGTTATTAGTCTCATGATATAATCTATCTTCTTCATTAAATATCATTTGTTTGTTGCGCTGGAAGTTATTCTCAGTTCTATTTCTAATAGATCACTAGCAAATCTTTTGATACAATCAAGGCCGAAATAGTATTTGAAATTACACTGCCAGATGTAACCCACACATATTGGTTTGTGTTCAGCTATTTCATACTTACAGCCATTAGTCGCGACTTCAACAATGCAACATTCTATATCAGCAGTTATAATATTTTTTATATTCTGACGTTTGTGTTCATTTATAAAAGTAATTTTATTCTTCTTAAGACAAACAACCTCGGGTTTGAAAGAGTTGTAACATTCTTTTGTTGTATTTAGTTTGTTGTATTTAATTTGTGAATCAGACCAATATGTACATCTAAAACAGTAATAGAATTTGTGATTCATTCTATTTGGTCGATCTAACATGGTTTCTATGGTTTTAATTAGAGCACAGTGTTCTGTAGTACCATCTCCCGAACCAATATTCTGACATCTTTTCTATCTTTGTCAAAATCATCCACAGGTTTAAACAATTCTACTTTGCCCCCACCACAAGGTCTGTATACCCAAATATTAACATTGTGCAATTTCTGTATTCTCTTTATATAAGCAAAATCATCTTCATCTCGTTGTTGTGCTTCGATTAGATTATTTACAAATTTACTCTCGCGTGTTGCGTGGTTCATAGCAGGATGTAGCCAAGCAGTAATATTTAGTTGCAAGCAGTTGTATTTATAACTACGTATATTTAATAGCGGTTTAGAGTATTTGAGATCGGGTAGTAACTCTATATAACTACCATTAGATGCCTTAGTTGGTTCAATGTTTAACTGAATACTTCTCAATCCAAGAAATTCGAAATCGTAACCAGAACCTTCATATAATTCTTTTTTGAAATCTAGCCTTTGTTTGAAGTCTTCGTAATCATATATAGCCTTATTAATATTATAGTCGGTGTTGAAGAATATTTTTGTAATTTTAACTTCTTCTTTGGTTCTCTTCCTGTAATCACACTCGGCCGTGACCTTATATTTAAAACTCTTAACTTTTCTAAACTGATAACAGATTTTAATTTCCTCTAATGAGTAATTAGTTGCTTCGTTTATATCTTCAATGTAATTCCCACCTTCATCCTTAATATAAAATTCTCTCATGATCTGACTTGAGTTTATATCAAAGTCTTCTGTGTTTTCTAGACACATGCAATTGTGACTATATGAATGAGTAGTTAGAGCTACATTACTTCTAATTTCTTCATGACATTCTTTACATTCAAACTTAAATCTGGTGTAGATATTGTCGTCGGGTTTTAGTTTTAGTTTTAATAAAATCTTTAGTTTCAGTTTTAGTAGAAGGTTTGACATAGATAAAGTCTCCATCCGAATCATACATTTTCTCTGAAGTTTTAGTTGAGGCTTCAATTTTAGTTTAGGCTTCAAATATAGCCTCATCCAAATCAGAATCAAACATTCTCTCCAATAGTTCTTTATGTTTGGGATCGTATGACTGATGTCTGTATAAATCCTTCTTTGTTTCAAAGGATAAATTACAAACGTCGAGGAAGTTCACACTTGTGGCATTACTGTTTGTTGAGTGAGACTTGGTGTATTTTATTAGGGAAAATTTTGGAGAAAATATTTTTTCAAAAGTGAAAAATGAAGTGTGATAAGTGTAAAAATAAGCCTTGGAAAGAATGTTGTAATCATTGCAAAGAATTAGAATATTGTAGTTATATTTGTAAAAATAAAGTTGAAGTAAAAAATTATATTAAACATTTGGGAGACCATTATGATAATCCAGATCAATATCTGGCGTGTAATATGTGTAAAGTTTACAAACATATTTCTTTCTTTAGGTTTAGAAATGGAATCATTATTTAGGTTTAGAATCTTAATAGATATAGATATACACATGCCAAAGATAGATTCAAGGAATACGCTCAAAGGTTTAATATAAAAGTGTAGAAAAGACAAGAAATAACTTTTTGTGATGTACATAAGTGAATTTGCAAACGAACTTATTATTGTTTTCTAGAATTAGGCCATTTCATAATTTAATGCTAGACTCAGAGTGAATATCAAGTAGTGGATAAAACAGGGATAGCAACAAGCAGTAAAATTTGGCCCGATTCAACATGCGCGATTAGCGTTAGGAGAAAGGGTCAAATTTTACTGGTGGTTGGTATCCCTGTTTTATCCACTACTTCTTAGAATTGCAAATTTAAATTTGTCCGCATAGATTCCGCAGGTTCGTGTAGATTAATTACTGGCTTTTTTGATCTCAGCAATATGCTAGTAAAATAGTCTTAGTAAAAAATCAGTTTTTAATGGATAATATAGTAAATAGTCAGACAGTTATAGTCAGTTTTAAATATAGTCAGTTATAAAACAATTTAAATCTTTTTTAGATACAGTCCATTACCTTGGGAACCATGTCCCAAGGCTTCCACAATCAAACCATTACTACTTGGTTCGTTAATGAAACATATATTCTAGACCTGTTTGGTTGCTCTTATTTGGTTGCGACTTGTCGTCAGTTGTTTTACGGGAAAGAGTAACTTTTTGGCGGTAGTGTAATCATCGACAAATTTCTTGTTTTCATTTCCTTTCTTGAATTCCCAAGGTCATTGGGAACATGTTCCAAGAAGGAGGGCTTGGGTTGAAGATCATCTTGCTGTCGTTTGATCTCATATCTTTGAACCTACTTACTTGGAAATTAAAATACTGTAAGGGTAGATCAAGGAGGTAGATGTAGCTCATGTTGCCTAAAGTCGGTGCGAAAATTATGATTCAAAAAACTACGGAGAAAAAACACATGCGAGCCCGGCCACCGGACGCACGAGCGAGCCTTAGGCCGTTTTTACTGTGGCAGCTCGTACTTCACCGTCTCGTACAGGGGATGTTTCTACAACCCTTCCAAGGGGCCAGGTGGTTCTTCGTTGTCAGGCTGATCGGCAACGTTTGTCACGGGTCTGGAAGTCAGAATTGCTTCAATTCGGCCATTTTTGTCTCAAAGATGTCGAAGGAGAGACGCATAGATCCTAAAATGATCAAGAGTGTCGTCGTGACGCTCTAAATTAATCGCTCCAACACGCCACCGAAATGAGGGCCCTACGGTTGGTTAAATTCCCATGTGGTTTTTGACTGCAGCTAGGGCTTTATAAAATTTGGCTTTGTCCAAAGCCTTAACCGACTTCTTCAGTTCTTCGGAGGTGCCGAGACATGTTTTCCTATTATCGCTGTACAACAAGATGGGTTGGCATCTTCGGCTATTGAATAGTCGATATGCATTGAGGAAGTTGTCTGTATTCAAGTCTGGACATGTTTCCAAATGGACTGCTCTCGTAACGAGGCACGGAAAAATAAGTCCATAGTGTTTTGCGATTTTTGCTTTGTTTGCCTTCAATATAAAATGGGCACAAAAAGTCCCGTCGTGTGTTAGCGAACGGAAAAATGGTTTCTTCTGTGAAGAAGCGGAATAGAAGAAGTAGGGCCATTATTGGTTGTAATTTCTGAACGTCAAAACGACGAAACAGAAAACAACGGTATTTTATTGATAAGAGTGTTTTTTGCAGTCCGATGGCGTAGTAGTGTTGTGGTACGAATGCTTTGACCAATTTTGTTGCTTGATGAGCACCAATTTTGTGCGCATATTCAAGGTATTTTCTTGCAATCTTTTCCTTTGCGTCCAAAATTATCAGACATTTTTAATTCTCCAATCCTGTTGGAGGAAACAAAGGACGGCCGCTATATCATAGAAGTCCATTTTAGTCACTTATTGGATTCAATTTTCTCAATTTGCTCTTGGTGTCCAACTTTGTTTTCTTTCCAATGCGTTAATTGTTGAAGAGAAGTCATTGTTGTGAGACAAATTAAAAAGAAAAACTTGATAAAAAACATCATATTTAGAGTATTGACTTTTAATGGAACAACTCCTCTTAAATCTGTAAATTGGACAGAAGACAGTTGCAAGGGATAAAGGTAGCTTATTCCATGTTGAAAAGCAGTTTGGGTCTAGAACCGGCTTGATTGATGTTTTTTTAATTTCTGGTTACCGCACCGACGGTTGAAATCTTTTTTATATCTTGCCAACAACTTTCAGTGAATTGCAAAAGCTGTGGTGCTGTAAGCCGTTTCAAAGAGATTTCTGATGGCTCAAAACCACGCGCTCCATGGTCGGCTGGAGTGATATTAGTTGGGACATGATTCGACTCATCAGTTTTAGTTTCTTTTTCCAGTTTAATTTCTTCCATTCGATTCGACAAAAAAATGTTTTGTTTCTCAGTTGAGCTGGTCCAATCTAAGACAACACGACTAACGGTCCACAGGTAGACTTTTTCAATTTTTAATGTTATTTCGGCTTGTATCAAGGTGCGCAGACGTGTACCTAAACCGGCAGCTTTGAGTTCTAACTTTGGCACACTAAATTTGTTTAATTCTTGTACTTTTGAATTTTCCAAGAAGAAAAGACGTTTGAAAGCTTTATTTTGGGTGCGAATGAAAGCAACTGCTGCCAATGCAACAGTTGAGGCATCAACAAAGAGATGAAGCTGTTGATTACTTTCTTGATTCTTTTAGGTGTTCAACCATTTGGGGATTTTGGTATCAGGCATTGCAAAGTAACTATGGGGCACTTTTTGTAGGTTGAAATGTAGTTCGGCGGGAAGTGGTTCATCCCACTTCTTGCCTTGCATCCAGATTTGGTCTAAAAGCTTTTTGATTCTAGTTGTGAGCGGAGACAACATTCCGAGGGGATCGATTATGGTTGACATTAAAATGAAGATTTTCCTTTGTGTACACTCACTAGCGTTTCGGGGAAATTGTTCTAATGTCTTCATAGAAAACAGTCAGTTCTAATTTTCCAATTCTGATCAAGGACTCTATTGATCTCTTTCAGGTCATCCCAACCTTCTTGCTCAATGAATTTGGAGCTTCATGTTTGTTTGACACAATTGTTTTCAAGCGAAAACCACCTTTACGAAGAATATTTTTAGGCCAGTTAATTGCTTCAATTGTTTGTTCTACAGACGATAAAGAATAGAAATAGTCGTCCGGATAAATATGGTTTTTGTTGTAAAAACCGCTTTTGGAAATTCAATTGCATTATCTTCTGCGCAACAATTCAGCACGAAAATTAAACAAAAGGGGAAGCAAGTTGCTCCGAAGCAAGTTCACCGTAACCTGGTGAACTGGTATTGTTTAACCAATTCTTCATTGGGCCAGAGAAAGCGTAGTGCTGATTGGTCCTCATTCCTTATTGCTATCTGCATTAACACGCTTCAATATCAGAGAGAAGGGCAACTGGGTTTTCACGAAACCTCAGAAGGATTCCTACCAAGTTGTTTAGCAAATCTGGTCCTGTGGTCCAATTGAAGTTTGACGACTTGCCTCTAAACTTGACCGCAGCATTAATTACTATGCGTACATTTCCGGGCTTGTTCAACCGGGTGATGTGATAAGTACCAAATTTTCTCGGGTTTTATCTGCTGCATTTCAACTGGTTTGACATAAAACTTTTGAAGATCTGTTGTGAGAGTTTTTCAGACAACTCTTTTAACTAGATATTATTTCTGAGTCGCTTATGAAAACTTTTCAACTGGCTGAGAGCTGCACATTAATTATTTTCAAATCTCAATGGTTTTTTCTGCTGGTGTGATTGCTCTTTAGTTTGCTTTTGTATTCTTTCATACTCTCCAGCAAGGGTCCATCCGAGCCTTGCTTTTACGCCGAATGGCTGGTCTTTAGTTGCTGTGATGATCTCAATTGGATGTATAAAATCAAATGTGTTTTTCCCGAAAGAGCACTGATTTTACCTTTAATTATTTCTGAGAAGTGAATGTGACTCATTTCTTTGAATGCATCGCAAAAATGGATGAGTTGAAATGTATTAGCTGCATTTAAACAGGGAGTGCTATAAGTGATTGTTATTTGAAACTTTTGATCCAAATTTTCGTAGGGTGCAACTGTCACTGGATCATAATTTTTTGACTGTGTCTTATTGTGCTCCTTGTTAAGGTACTGATCTGCGCAAGGAAGAGCAAGGAACTCTGTTTATGTCAAGAATGAAAATAAGTTGGCTTCCTGTATCAATCTGAGCGTACGTATCCAAAGCTTCCTTGCCGTTTAGAAATGATAATGATATTCGTTGAAGTTGTTCGAACTATTATTTTGGTTTAGACTGTAGATGGTTCACTTAAAATTTTGGTTGGAATTGTTTAAATTCGCGCTCTCAAAATGATTCTAGTTTTTGTTTGCAAAAGACCGTCTGTAGCAACTCTTTTGCGATTTGGACGAGACGCTTGCGTTGCTGTTGCTTCCTGGTTTAGATTGCTGTTTAACTGGCTAGTTTTCTTGTTTGGTAGCATTTGTACTTGTGGAATTCCGGCTTGAAAAAGCAGCTGTCTGCTGACGCTTTATAATTTTACCAGGGACATGCGGCGTTGTATGGTGGTATCCTCTGCATGTTTGGCAGCGTTTTGTTGGACAGTTTTGATTCTGGTGATTTTTGCTGAAACAATTTGAGCAAAAATTGCTCTTGCTAACAATGTCAAATTGCTGACATGGTTTGCATTTTTGATAATCGGGACAGGTTGCTAGTATATGGTTTCCTCAAAATTTTTAACAAGACTGCTTTATTTGATTTGCGTTGTTTAAGGGAGGAAATGGTGGAGCGTTATGCGTGCTCACCGTACCGTAACTGCATAGTGTTGCTGATTGATTTCGGGTAGTCGGCTGTGCTGAAAAGCCTGAATTTCGGATATCTAAATTTCTGGCGTGATTATTGCTGTTGTTCAAATTCCCAGAATTATTAAAACTGTTTCTGTTTCTACGAAGGTTTTCTGATGGATATTTTCCCGGTGTATCTTATTGCACACATGTGCTTGAATGTCTAACCATTTCTGAAACTCAACTAAATTAGCTGTTGTCTGAATTGATGTAGCGGTGTGCTCTGTCCATTTGAGGTGGATGTTATGTGGAATCTTTTCTTTAGCTTTTTTCATAAGTGTTGAGCTCTGTACGTCCGCTCTGTACCCCAGCTATTGGAGAGCTTGCACTAAACGTTTCGCGAAGGAAGCAATGGCTACAGAAATTTGCTTGCTATAGTCGTTAGTTGATTTCCAGGTTTCCAATTGATTTGTCAAGGTGTTTGCCACTGTTGCAGGATCACCAAAACATGACATTAGTTCGTTTGAAGCTGTGTTATGATAAGCAGGATCATACGAATATGCTTTGATGACATCTTTTACTTTGCCGGTAACTGCATTGTTAAAGTAGGTGATACGATGCGTGTCAGTAATAGTGGTGTTGTTATGTGCGGGCCAAAAAATATATCTATCCATTCGTGATTATTCAATGGGTTGCCATTAAAATTTTGAAACGTAAGAGATGGCGACTTGATTGAGTGTTCACTTGTTGAATTCTGCCAATATGGAGCATTGTTTGAGATCCACGTTGGAGGGTCAATTTCAATTGAAGGGTTTTCGAACCTTTCATTTGATAAAGGATGTAATTCGCTGGATATTCGATGTTAATGTGGAAATTGATGCTCGGGTTTTCGCTCTACTGAAGACAGTGCTTGTGGGGGAATCGTTGAGAATTACGAAGCAAGCGGAACTCTTCCAGTTATTGTTTTTCACTAGGTGGTTTATTAAACACCGAATGGGTGGAGAGGCTCAATGCCAACGGTTTTGGCTTGTGACTGTGGCTGGAATTGAGTAAATGTTCCCAGGAAAATTTTACTCCATGTTTTTTCTTTCAATTCCTGTCTCTTATGTAACGGTAAAGAAGTTATCTCGGACGCCAGTTTTTTTAGTTTTGGCAGACATTTTCAGCGAACTGATTAAAATTTGTTATTGTGTTACTCAGTTCAAATGGTTGTTTTGTCCGGGACTGATTAAAATCTGGATTCTGTAGGTTTTCGTGACTGTACTTTTAAAATAACTGGGATTCATCAAGTAGGGTTTATGTGATCCGGGTATTTGGAGCAACCCATGCTCTTTGGTTGAAACGTTAATGTCTGAAGCGGTTCCTCAGCGATATCTCGGGAAAATTTAGTTAAGATGTTTTTTTACAAAAAAAGATTTTTAAAGTTTTCCTGAGGTAAATTGCTTCGAAATTTATTTAGCGTGCTTACAAAGCTAAACGGCTGGATCGGATCATTGTCTGTTTTAAACTGCTGTTGGCTGACTGTAAAATGATCAACAGCAGAGTTTGAGTATCACTGAGAGCAAAACAATCGGGAGTCTTTGCGACCGTCGTGTCAGTTTTCGCAATTTTTTTAACTGAGTGTTTTGCTTTTGTTTTGGAGTCAGCTATAATATCGTTGTTGATTGTTCTGAAAGAACTTGCTGTTTTCATTCCAATGGTAGAGTTATTCTCGTTGTTGCCATTTCAAAACTTTGACAACAATGGGTCGTTTCTGTGGCATTCAGACAATAACAGGGATTTTTCTCTGGTCTCGGTGGAAGTTGTGGCGTTGTGTTGGAGAATGATGGACTTTCTGGGTCGCTAGTTGCCGGAATGTTGTTCATTGATGGTGAGCATCTCCGCGAGGTTGAACAACTGGCAGCCCTATGAGTTTTTACACTGACATCATAGCGTATCCTAGTTGAAGATTGGCTGAGTAGTTCATCGTCATCTAAGCTGTCAATTTCGTGTTTGAATTTCTCTAGAAGTGATAGAAGTGACAGAAGGGTTAAAAAAATTGTTCCATGACAGACGAAGTGCTGCTGGAGTTTGGACTTTCTTTTAACTCGGCATCAAGTGTTTTTTTCGTTTGCTTTTGCTTTATTGATGAGCAGAATGCGTGATCTGAAACAGTTTGCTTTACGACCTCAGCTCTGCGATTTTGAAGTTGTTTAATGCGTACTGAGTACTTTGACTGTTCTTCTTTGTCATCTTGCTCTTGTTGGTCTTTTTCGTACTAGTCGGTAATAAACGCAAATTTTAATAAACGTAATAAACCAAAGCGACGCAAATTTTAAGGTTGAAAAAACAATGGGTATGTCTCTGTGAGGTTAATCAGACCCAGTGTTTTGTTTTTGTTGAAAAAAAACGACGAATATTTTTTGAAAAAAAGTACCCTTATTTTTTGTGCTAAATTTAGCTAAGGTTTATCTCTAAAAAAAGAAAATTAACGGTTTGCGCACGCTTGTTTCGTTTTTTCGATAAACACGACCAAATAATTGCTAAACTCAGGAAAATCAAAAAGCTCTTTTCAGTAGATAATTATATGCCTTTTGAATGGTTTTTGTTACAAACTTTTACAAGGACAAACGCCTTTTTGGTACTGCCTAGATTATGTGTTGAAAAAAGTCAAATGTTTTTTAGTTCGGTCAGAATAGGCAACTTAAACTAGAGACAAGCAGAAGAAACAAATCGATTTGTGCTGAAGCTCGTTTGAAATTCGTTTATTTTAAATTGAACTGCTTGCGTCTTGTTTTCTTTTCGAAAATATTCAAATCTTTACATGGAAATTTTCCTCCGCGCAAGTAACCGCTGACACTAAATTTTGAAGTTCATCTACAATGGTAACTACTGACACCGAAAATGCTCTCTGCTTCTATCTGGTGACTACTGAAACTGAAAAGTGGCAAAGGGACTTCTTTCGGCAACTTCTGGGACCGTGGACAAGAAGTCGTTTGAATTTTGCAACTCGGAGGGAATGTTTGCGTGAAGGAATTTAAGTGGCAGATTTTTTTGAGCTTTTGATTTTTTAGCTTGAGCTGGAGAAAAGAGCTAAAAGAACAACTTTCTTTTTTTTTCTTGATAAGTTGATTTCAGTGCATGCTACCTCATTAGCTAGGCTTGCGGATAGTAGTATGCCATTAAGGTCAAAGAAAACACAAACTCTTTTGTAGTTTTTTTTGAAGAAGCGTTTCAAGAACTTTTCTGTCCGTTTTTAACGGCTTTGTTGAATGTTTAAAAAATTTCTTAGCTTGTTTTTCACTGAGGAGGCTGATTCAATAGGTCTTTTTACAACTTGATTGATAGTTTAATCAAACGATAGAAAAAGGTTTTTTTAATTTCTATTAGTCCGAGAAGCAATTTTGCCACTTTTCTGTTGCTACTTTGCAGTTTTGAAAAGTGATAAAATTATTTCTCAGCGTACCTTCAAATAAACTGAAGGGCCCTTTTTATTAGGTTTTCTTGGATCTATTAAGTGTATTAACTATAATGTCATGAAAACGTTATTTGGATTTTTGAGTCAAAGAAGCAATTTTGCAAATTTGGTTGCCTCTTTTATAAAAAGTAAAGTCGATAAACTGATTATGATGCTTGCTTTCTAATAACAGGTGTTCTTGGATCTTATAATTGTGTCAACCATAATATAGGAAACGGTGTTTTTCAAAACATATTTTATTTGAGTCAAGGAAACATTTTTGCCAATTTCAGGTTGCCTCTTTATTAAAATGCAAAATCAAAACACTAACTTTGAAGATTGTTTTTTTTGCAAACTGAGGGGGGTCTGTAAATAAGTTTTCTTGCATCTACTAATTGTTTTTATCAAAAAGTCAAAAAAAAATTTGTTTTTCTGTGCCAAAGAAGCAATTTTGCCAATTTCAAGTTGCCTCTTTACTAAAGTTCAAAACCAATACACAAATTTTACAGCTTGTTTTGAAACAAACTGAGGGGACTCAATGAATATGTTTTCTTGGATCCACTAATCCTTTTTATGAAAACGTAAAGAAAACATTTTTGAATTTTTTGAATCAAAGAAGTAGTTTTGCCAATTTTATGTGGCCTCTTTACTAAGGTGCAAAACCGATAAACCAATTTTACAGCTTGTTTTATAACAAACTAAGGAGACTCAACGAATCGGTTTTCTTGGATCAACTAACCGTTTTTATCAAAACGTCTAGAAAACATGTTTTGCTACTATTTATTTGCCTCTTTAAAAAAATGCAAAATCGATAAGCTAACCTTAAAAACTGTTTTATTACAAACTGGGGGACTCAATCAATTGGTTTTCTTAAATCCACTAATAGTTTTTAATCAAAATATCAAGAAAACGTTTTTTGCATCTTTTTAAGTCAAAGAAGCGTTTTTGGTTATGTTAAGTTGCATCTTTAATAAAATACAAAATCCATACACTAACTTTATAGCCTGTTTTATTGCAAATTGGGGGGACTTAATCAAGAGGTTTTCTTGGATCCAGTAATTTTTTTTATCAGAACGTCAAAAAAACGAATTTTTTTCGAATTCTTCGAGTCAAGGAAGCATTTTTGATAATTTTATATTGCCTGTTTACTAAAAATTAAAACCAATAAATTATTTTACAGCTTGTTTGATAACAAACTGAGGGGACTCAATGAATAGGTATTCTTGGATCCACTAATCGTTTTTATCAAAACTTCAAGAAGACGTTTTTTGAATTTTTTTAAGTCAAAGAAGCGTTTTTGCTTATGTTAAGTTGCATCTTTAATAAAATACAAAATCCATACACTAAATTTAAAGCCTGTTTTATTGCAAATTGGGGGGACTTAATTAAGAGGTTTTCTTGGATCCAGTAATTCTTTTCATCAGAACGTCAAAAAAACGAATTTTTTTTCGAATTCTTCGAGTCAAGGAAGCATTTTTGATAATTTTTTATTGCCTGTTCACTAAAAATTAAAACCAATAAATTATTTTACAGCTTGTTTGATAACAAACTGAGGGGACTCAATGAATAGGTATTCTTGGATCCACTAATCGTTTTTATCAAAACTTCAAGAAGACGTTTTTCGAAGTTTTCGAGTCAAAGAAGCATTTTTGCTAAAATTAAGTTTCCTCTTCACCAAAATGCAAAATCGATAAAGTAACTTTAAAGCTTGTTTTACAACAAACTGGGGGGACTAAATCAATAGGTTTTCTTGGATACACTAATTGTTTTTATCAAAACGTCAAGAAAACGTTTTTCGAATTTTTTGAGTCAAAGAAGCATTTTTGCTAAAATTAAGTTGCCTCTTTTCTAAAATTCAATATCGATAAAGTAACCTTAAAACTTGTTTTTTAACAAATGGGGACTCAATCAATAGGTTTTCTTGGATCCACTAGCTCTTCTTATCAAAACGTCAAGAAACCGTTTTTTGAATGTTTTGAGTCAAGGAAGCATATTTGCTAACTTTAGGTTGCTTCCGCTAAAGAGCAAAACCGATAAACTACTTTACACTTTGTTTTATTACAAACTGAGGGGACTCATTGAGTAGGTATTGTTGGATCCCCTAATCGTTTTCAGCAAAACTTCAAGAAAACGTTTTTTGATTTTTTTGAGTCAAAGAAGCATTTTCGCTAATATTAATTTGCCTCTTTACTAAATACAAAATCGATAAAATACCTTTGAAGCTTGTTTTACAACAAACAGGGGAGACTCAATCAATAGATTTACCTGGATCCACTGATTGTTTTTATCAAAACGTTGAGAAAAAGTTTTTCGAATTCTTTGAGTCAAAGAAGCATTTTTGCTATTATTAAGTTGCCTCTTTAATAAATTGCAAATTCGATAAACTAATTTTAGAGCTTATTTTATAACAAACTGTAAACTGGGAAGACTTAATCAATAGGTTTCCCTGGGTCAACTAACTGTTTTCATCGAAACTACAAGAAATCGGTTTTTGAATTTTTTGAGTCAAACAAGAGTTTTTGGTAATTTTAAGTTGCCTCTTTACTAAAACGCAAAAGTGATAAACTAACTTTAAAGCTTGTTTTATAACAAAATGAGGGAACTCAATCAAAGATTTCTTGGATTTTTTGAAAAATTCTCACTCGATTGTTAGAAAAAAGTTTTTTTTTGTTTTTGTCTCGCAAGAGAGCACTTTTTGCGTTTTTTGTTCTTTGACCAAAAAATTTACTTGAACAATTCAACAAAAATTCCATTTAAGGTCCCGCTGAATTGTTCGATTCAACTAGTAATTTTTCTTTCATAGAGATTTTTTGCGAAAACTTTTTAAATGTTTTTAAATTTTTCTGATGCAAAAAACGCTATATCCTTTTTTCCCTGCAATCTGTTTGTCTTTTCGGTATATGCTGACATGTAGATTCTCACGGATATCGCTTTCATAAAACATCCACAAAAGCTCGTTGATGGACAATTTTTTCGTTTTTGAGTTTTTTGTTATAAAAAATTCAAGTTTTTTTGGAGACGTCTAATCGGGGAAGGGATTTCTGAGGTGACGTCTGCAACCACGAGCGATCATCTCTTGGTGACATCTGGAACCAAAAAATCAGATTTTCTTGCTCGGGCGATGTCTGTAATTCTTGAACAAGTTCTCCCTCTGGTGAAGTCTTTGAGCAACCAAAAAAATTGTCTTGGGTTGCTTTTCTTGATGCTAATTGTCTTCGTCATGATTGCTGAAGATTATAAAAGCTTATAGAACTGTTCCGAAATCTGCTCCTCTTCGAATGATTTCTTCTTGAGTGCTTTCTTCGAAACATCTTCCTATTTTTTAAATAGAATGCGACTTAGTTCAGTTTAGCATAGTCCATTTAGGGAAATATTAGGAACTTGAGGGTATTTTTTTTATCATTCTTGTATGATTCATGTATCATTTATGACCCTAAAGGATTTCAGGAAAAAACATACAATTTTAATTTTCTTGGTTATTTCCTAAAGATAATTTTCACTTGTTTTTATAAAGAGGCTAAAAACTTACTAATAGAATGGTCTTTGTTATAGAGGTAATTTTCTCGATCAAAAATAGATTTCTAGAAAAAAAATTGATCTCTTTTACAGAAAGCTCTTGATTTAAGTCATCTTCATTGCCAATTGTATTGTTCTCAGGCCTTATAATGTCACTTCTAGTTACTCTAAATAAACAACTGAACTGGAGGTTAAAAACCTGTCTCAATATAACCAAGATTGACAGGACCGCTGATCTCAAGATTAACCAGTAGAATAACAAGTTTTATCAGTAGAATGAACGTACAAACAAGCAAAATCAAAATCACATTGTCGGAAAATTGCTATCAACTTGTAATGAAACATATTATCTAGATTTGTTTGGTTGCTGTTATTTGGTTGCGAATTCTGGGCGGTAGTTTAACCATCGACAAATTTCAAGTTTTCTTTTCCTTTCTTGAATTCCCAAGGTCATTGGGAACAGGTTCCCTTCAGTTTGCGCCCCCCTGTAGGTTTTGCACCCCCAGTTGCCATTACATTATATTCAAATTTGGCATGTGAGTAGGTGGGGTATAAATATTATGCACCCACTAGGATTGTGGGGGCGCAAACGGAAAAGATCCCACTATTTCTTGAGGAATTCATACGAACCGAATACCTCATGACAATTCAAAATCTATTAGCCGATTAGGAAATAACTTGTGTTCAAATCTAACACGGACCTCTTCGAGCAATTTGTTTTGCCAAAAGAGACCATCAAAACATACGAGTAGCAAAAAATGCAAAAGAAGAAGAAGGAAGCGAAAAAATATAGCTGAGAAGCTCAACGAACGTTTTTTGTCTTTGATAACTATAGATAATCCGCACAATTGTATAGCGACTTTGACAAACCCAGAGTTTTGTCTGAACGATAAACAAATAAAAAAAAAACGTCAGTTGAAGATGAGATAAAACACAATAAAAAGGATTTGAAGACCTAAAACGAATGAATGCGACGTTGTGAAAGTTTCACTCCTGAACATAATTATAACTTAATCCTGCTAGCGGATCCAAAACAAACAGACTCGAGTTTCCAAAGGCCCTGGAATCAAAGTAAAAAAGTTTTTTTACTGACCAGCGTCAACGCTAAGTTCTTTTTATTTTATTTTGAGCGAATAGCTTATACAACGTTCAGAAGTTATCTACAAAAAGACTTTTAGGCAACAACGTGATTTAAGAAAGCGGCATTCAACGACATGAAATTTGCAATAATCTTTTTAAAGCCTTCAATACAGTCAATTGCAACATAGTTCTTGCAGAAATTTTTATCGCTTAGGTATCGAAAACTCTTGGGATTTTTTTGCTTCAAATATAATCAAGGGAGAAAAGCAACTAGTCATTTTAAACGAAATATCAACTATACGCGATACAATTTCTAATACATAGTGGTGGCACACAGGTATCAATTTTTTCAGATTTTTTTTTCAGTTTACACTTATTACTTGCTTGATGTCTTTATAAACGGATGTCTTTATAAAAGAATGTTTTCTTTACGCAGACGAAACAAAATTGTTTTCTTATTAATACCTTCTATACAAGAAAGGATTCAAGGTCATATTAATAAACCAAGGAAACATCAAAACAAATGGAAATTTTTTTGTCTATGATAGCATCTGAAAACGATATGAATACAGAGCATGTATTGTGGAAAACTGCTTTAAAAGTCAAACAATTAGCCCACACAAAAATGCAATAAATTATCGGATATAATCTAACCATGTCTTTTTTTGCCCTCTTTTGACAACAATTTTGCATTTCAAATGTGATTTGCAATTCTAATGTTAAAAAGAAAACCGTAAAAGTAAGTAAAAAATTCAACAATCTAAACCTAGGTAAAAGAGAAAACCTACTTTTGCAATTTGCAGCGATGTCATAGTTTTAAAAAATTCTATGAGTGATCACTGCCATCTTATTCTAATTGTCAAATCAACACTGGTACTGTTAGTTTTTTCTGAAAACGTATCCTCTGTCTTATTGCTTTAAGCTAGAATTTTTTCATTAAATACTCACCAACAGATACAATTGCACTACGTAGTTGAAATTCAAAAAAACTACGTAAACTTCCAAGAAACGTAGACAGCGTTATGTGAAATCAATTTATTATACATCTAGTGTTCACTCTCTCAGAAGTCATAATCTGACATTACCTCTCGCAATTATGTTTTCTCTTGCTCATCGTTTGCTTGCTTAAGTTGAACAGATCAATAATTGCAAAAGAATTCCCAACTAGTTTTCGCTGAGTACATTATAGCTAACCGTAACTTCTAATGATTCCCCCAATGGCTGAGCGATTCCAATCTCCAAAAAAGTTAATTTTTCGTACTACAACTAAAAAACTATGTATCACAAGGCGCGCTGTTAGGAACAGAAAAAGAGAGCTTTTGTAAAAATCGCTTGGCATAAGTCAACTCTAGAGCCGCCTTTTGTGTTGGAGCGAGGGTGGTTAAATCTGGAAATGACAATTTCATCGAAAAAAGGAATCAGGGAGGACGTTCAACATGAAATTCGCACAGATACAGGTGTTATTCACTCGAAAAATGATAGAAACTCCAAAATCGATAAACAGCACTGCACAATCTGAGAAAGATCACAAAAAGGCAATAAAGAAGCTCAAAAAATTGTAGCTCAAAATGTTTTCAAGAAAATGGAAGCCACCGGAATTTTCTGTGGAGATAGACTGTTGAGAAGCTGTATTGGCAAATCAATGTCGTTGACGTATTTCAGCCTAAGGTAGGAGAAACTCTCATTCAAAAAATGCGGTTTGCAACAGAAGACAGGATAACAACGATGGAATTTTGGACAAATCGTGATACCATATTCATCATGCACCAAAATTTCACATTTTATGAATAAGTATTTCGGACACAAAATCATTTCAAAGGCAATCATTTGCAAAACCCTTAAGATCCCTGTGTGAATTGTCAATCAATTGTGACACAAAATTACGACGAACCCATCATTTGAGATGTATCCAGCTCTAACATCCTGCTAAAGACTAACACATAGAGGAAAGTATCTCTCATTACGGGCATGCGAAATATCAATAAAATCGAAACAGCATTCCAAAATCAAGTTCTAATGGCATAGTAATTTGAGATTATACTGTGAGCCACACAGGTTAGGCAAATATAGCAGTCAACAATTTTCAACGAAATGGTAACACCTATTAACCACTTTTAAAGCTAAATGGAACAAAGGACGGACGATGACCTTGGAATTGTCCTGAAGAGGTGGTCACTTGATCACTGTCAGTCAGGCCCGGCTGAACAGGTGGTCACTTGATCACCGTCAGTAAGACAATGCAGTGCAACAACTGTGGAGATAGGCCGTTGGAGAGAATTTTCTGTGGAGATAGAACTTGGAGAATCTGTATAAGCAAATCAATGTTGTTGACGTATCTTAGCCTAGACGCTGAAGGTAAGAATTTTTCCACAAAATGAAGTTTACAACAGGAGACAAGAGAACAACGAAGGAACTCTGTACCATACTTGATAACATATTTATCATGCAACAAAATATCACATTTTATAGATAAAACTTTCGGACACAAAAGTTTTCCAGGAGCAATCGTTTGCAAAATTTTCAAGATCCCTGTGGGAATTGTCAACCAATTGTGACACAAAATTGCAAATAATTCAGCATTCGATATGTATCCAGCGCTAACATTCCTGATAAAGACTAATACCTAAAATTTTTATCGCTAATTCGAATTCCCGTATTGAGCGATAGTTTCTTCTAGATGTTAGTCTTCATCAGGCATGTTTGCGCTGGATGCATCTCAAATGATGGATTTTTCATAATTTTGTATCACAATTGATTGACATTTCACACAGGGATGTTTAGGGTTTTGCAAATGATTGCCTTTGAAAAGCTTTTGTGTCCGAAATACTTGTCTATAAAATTTGAAATTTCGTTGCATGATGAATATGGTATCAAGACTTGTCCAGAATTCCCTCGTTGTTATCCTGTCTTCTGTTGTAAACTGCACTTTTTAAACGAAATTTTTCCTACCTTAGGCTAAAATACTTCAACGACTTTGGTTTGCCGATACAACTTCTCCACAATCTATCTCCACAGAAAATTCCTATCAGATGTATTATGGGAAAGAGTGAAACTCTCTGTTTTTTGGCAGTGGTTTAATCTTCGGCAAATTTTATGTTCCGAATTTTCCTGAGTTCCGAAGGTTACTGAGAACATTTGTTAACTTGAATTCGCGCATCTCTCGAGTTTTTGTTTTATAAACGTCATCGACTAGCGCTTTGAATTAGTATGAAAAATCGACTCCCTGCAAATGTGTGTGTCAAAGAACAACCGAAGAGGGTCTCAATTAAATTCAGTGAACTAGACCAATTAAAGGCTCAAAATAAAAAATCTGTTCCAAATGAGCTTATAGAACTCTTCCGAAATCTGCTCCTCTTCGAATGATTTCTGCTTGTGTGCTTTCTTCGAAACATCTTTCTACTTTTTAAATACAATGCGACTTAGTTCAGTTTAGCATAGTTCATTTGGGGAAATCTTAGGAAATTGAGGGTATTTTTTTATCATTTTTGTTCGATTCATGAATCATTTATGACCTTAAAGGATTTCAGGAAAGGTCATACAATTATATTTTTCTTTGTTATTTTGTAAAGAAAATTTTCACTTGTTTTGATAAAGAGGCTAACAACTTACTAAAAGAATGGCCTTTGGTATAGAGGTAATTTACTCAATCAAAAATTGATTTCCAAAAAAAATGATCTCTGTTACAGAATGCTCTTGATTTAAGTCAACTTCATTGCCAATTGTATTGTTCTCAGGCCTTATAAAGTCAATTCTAGTTACTCTAAATGAACAACTGAACTGGCGGTTAAAAACCTGTCTCAATATAACCAAATTTGACAGGACCGCTGATCTCATGATTAACCAGTAGAATAACAAGTTTTATCAGTAGAATGAACGTACAAACAAGCAAAATCAAAATCACGTTGTCTAAAACTTGCTATCAACTTGTAATGGAACATATAATCTAGACTTGTTTGGTTGCTCTCATCTGGTTGCAACTTCTTTGCCGGAGTTTATCTATCAACAAATTTCAAGTTTTCATTTCCTTTGTTGAATTCCCAAGGTCATTGGGAACAAGTTCCCTTCAGTTTGCGCCCCCAGTACGTTTGGCGCCCCCAGTTGCCATTACATTATAAATTATTATGTTAAAATTTGGCATGTGAGTAGGTGGGGTATGAATATTATGCACCCACTAAGCTTTTGGAGGCACAAACGGAAAAGATCCCACTATTTCTTGAGGAATTCATACAAACCGAATACCTCGTGTCAATTC
Organism: Convolutriloba macropyga; assembly: GCF_964194025.1. Lineage (NCBI taxonomy): Eukaryota > Metazoa > Xenacoelomorpha > Acoela > Convolutidae > Convolutriloba > Convolutriloba macropyga. The sequence goes on from NC_134472.1 coordinate 38,723,311, forward strand.
AAAATCTATTAGCCGATTAAGAATTAACTTGTCTTCAAACCTAACACCGACCTCTTCGAGCAATTTGTATTGCCAAAAGAGACCATCAAAACATACGAATAGCAAAAAAATGCAAAAGAAGAAGAAGGAAGCAAAAAAATATATAGCTGAGAAGCTCAACGAACGTTTTTTGTCTTTGATCACTATAGATAATCCGCACAATTGTATAGCGACTTCGACAAATCCAGAGTTTTGTCTGAACGATAAACAAATTAAAAAAACGTTAGTTGAAGATGAGATAAAACACAATAAAAAGATATGAAGACCTAAAACGAATGAGTCCAACGTCGTTGAAGGTCTCACTCCCTAACATAATTTTAACTTAATCATTTAAGCGGCTTAGAAAAACAGACTCGAGTTTCCAAAGGCCATGGAATCAGATTAAAAAAGAATTTTTACTGACCAGTGTCAACGCTATGTTTTTTTCATTTTATTTTGATCGAATAGTTTATACAACGTTCAGAAGTTATATACAAAAAGACTTTTATGCAACAACGTGATTTAAGAAAGCGGCATTCGACGACATGAAATTTGCAATAATCTTTTTAAAGCCTACAATACAGTCAATTGCAACATAGTTCTCGCAGAAATTTTTTCGTTTAGGTATCGAAAACTCTTGGGATTTTTTGCTTCAAATATAATCAAGGGAGAAAAGCAACTAGTCATTTTAAACGAAATATCAACTTTACGCGATACAATTTCCAATACATAGTGGTGGCACACAGGTATCAATTTTTTCAGAATTTTTTTTTCAGTTTACACTTATTACTTGCTTGATGTCTTTATAAACGGATATCTTTATAATAGAATGTTTTCTTTACGCAAACGAAACAAAATTGTTTTCTTAATAATACCTTCTATACAAGAAAGGACTCAAGGTCATATTAATAAACAAAGGAAACATCAAAACAATTGGCAATTTTGTTGGCTATGATAGCATCTGAAAAAGACATGAATACGTAGCATGTATTGTGGAAAGCTGCTTTAAAAGTCAAAAAAATTAGCCCACACAAAAATGCAATAATTTATCGGATGTAATCTAACCATGTCTTTTGTGACCTCATTTAACAACAATTTTGTATTTCAAACTTGATTTACAATTCTAACGTTAAAAAAAACGTAAAAAAAGTAAATATTTCAACAATCTAAACCTAGGTAAATGAGATAACCTATTTTTGCAATTTGCAACGAAGTTGTAGTTTTAAAGAATTCTAAGAGTGATCATTGACATCTTATTCAAATTGTCAAATCGCCACTGGTACTGTTAATTTTTTTCTGAAATTGTTTCCTCTAATTGTCTTAATGCTTTAAGACAGAATTTTTTGATCATATACTCTTTACTCACCAACAGATGCAATTGCACTATGTAGATGAAATTCAAAAAAACTACGTAAACTTCCAAGAAATGTAGTGAGCGTTATGTGAAATCAATTTATTATACATATAGTGTTCACTCTCTCAAAAGTCATAATCTGAAATTACTTCTCGCAATTATGTTCTCTCTTGCTTGCCTAAGTTGTTCGTTCGTTTGCTTGCCTAAGTTGAACAGATCAATAATTGCAAAACAGTTCCGAACAAATTTTTGCTGTGTACATTATAGCTAACCGTAACTTCTAATGATTCCCCCAATGGCTGAGCGATTCCAATCTCCGATAAAGTTAATCATTCGTACTACAACTACAAAAATATGTATCACAAGGCGCGCTCTTAGCAACAGAAAGAGAGAGATTTTGTAAAAATTGCTTGGCATAAGTCAACTCTAGAGCCGCTTTTTGTGTTGGAGCGAAAAAGTTTAAACTTGGAAATGACAATTTCATCGAAAAAAGGAATCAGGGAAGACGTTTGACAAGAAATTCGCACGGATAGAGGTGTTATTCACTCGAAAAATGATAGACACTCCAAAATCGATAAACAGCTCTGATTAATCTGAGAAAGACCACAAAATGGCAATCAAAAATTCCAAAAAAATGTCGCTAAAAAAGTTTTTTTAAAAATGGAGGCCACAGGAATTTTCTGTGGAGATAGACTTTTGAGAAGCTGTATTGGCGAATCAATGTCGTTGACGTAATTTAGCCTAAAGTAGAAAAAAACGTTTGTTCAAAAAATGCAGTTTACAACAGAAGAGAGGATAACAACAATGGAATTCTGGAAAAATCTTGATACCATATTCATCATGCAACAAAATTTCACATTTTGATGAGTATTTCGGACACAAAATCATTTCAAAGGCAATCGTTTGCAAACCCTAAAGATCCATGTGTGAATTGTCAATCAATTGTGACACAAAATTACGAGGAACCCATCATTTGAGATGTATCCAGCTCTAACATCCTGCTAAAGACTAACACATAGAGGAAAGTATCGCTCAATACGGGCATGCGAAATATCAATAAAAATGAAACAGCATTCCAAAATCAAGTTCTAATGGCAGTAATTTGAGATTATACTGTGAGCCACACAGGTTAGGCAAAAATAGCAGTCAACAATTTTCAACGAAATGGTAACACCTATTAACCACTTTTAAAGCCAAATGGAACAAAGAACGGAGAATGACCTTGGAATTGTCCTGAACAGGTGGTCACTTGATCACTGTCAGTCAGGCCCGGCTGAACAGGTGGTCACTTGATCACCGTCAACAAGACAATGCAGTGCCACAACTGTGAAGGTAGGCCGTTTGAGAGAAATTTCTGTGGAGATAGAACTCGGAGAATCTGTATAAGCAAATCAATTTTGTTGACGTATTTTAGCCTAGACGCTGAAGGTAGGAACTTTTTTCAAAAAATGCATTTTACAACAGGAGACAAGAGAACAACGAAGGAACTCTGTACCATTCTTGATAACATTTTATAGATAAGATAAGTCTTTCGGACACGAAAGTTTTCCAGGGGCAATTGTTTGCAAAATTTTCAAGATCCCTGTGATTGTCGACCAAAATTGCAAATAATTCAGCATTCGAGATGTATCCAGGGCTAACATTCCTGATAAAGACTAATACCTACAATCTTTATCGCTAATTCGAATGCCCGTAATGAGCGATAGTTCCTTCTAGGAGTTAGTCTTCATCAGGCATGTTAGCGCTGGGTTCATCTCAAATGATAGATTCTTCATAATTTTGTATCCAAATTGATTGACAATTCACTCAGGGATCTTTAGGCTTTTGCAAATGATTGCCTTTGAAAAGCTTTTTGTGTCCGAAATACTTGTCTATAAAATTTGAAATTTCGTTGCATGATGAATATGGTATCAAGATCTTTCCAGAATTCCCTCGTTGTTATCTTTTCTTCTGTTGTAAACTGCACTTTTTGAAGGAAAGTTTTTCCTACCTTAGGCTAAGTACGTCAACGACATTGGTTTGCCGATACAGTTTCTCCACAGTCTATCTCCACAGAAAGTTTCTATCAGATGTTTCATGGGAAATATTGAAACTCTCTGTTTTTTTTTGGCAGTGTTTTAATCTTCGGCAAATTTCATGTTTTGAATTTTCCTGAATTCCGAAGGTTAATGGGAACATTTGTTAACTTGAATTGGCGCATCCCTCAAGTTTTTGTTATTTAAACTTCATCGACTCGCGCTTTGAAATAGTATGAAAAATTGACACCTTGCAAATTTGTATGTCAAAGAAGAACTGAAGAGGGTCTCAATTAAATTCAGTGAACTAGACCAATTAAAGTCTCAAAATTAAAAACCTGTTCCAAATGAGTTTATAGAACTGTTCCGAAATCTGCTCCTCTTCGAATGATTCTTCCTGAGTGCTTTCTTCGAAACATCTTCCTATTTTTTAAATAGAATGCAAATTAGTTCAGTTTAGCATAGTCCATTTAGGGAAATATTAGGAACTTGAGGGTATTTTTTTTATCATTCTTGTATGATTCATGAATTATTTATGACCTTAAAGGATTTCAGGAAAAATCATACATTTTTAATTTTCTTGGTTATTTCCTAAAGATAATTTTCACTTGTTTTTATAAAGAGGCTAAAAACTTACTAAAAGAATGTTCTTTGTTATAGAGGTAATTTTCTCAATCAAAAATAGATTTCTAGAAAAAAAATTGATCTCTTTTACAGAAAGCTCTTGATTTAAGTCATCTTCATTGCCAATTGTATTGTTCTAAGGCCTTATAAAGTCACTTCTAGTTACTCTAAATAAACAATTGAACTGGAGGTTAAAAACCTGTCTCAATATAACCAAGTTTGACAGGACCGCTGATCTCAAGATTAAACAGTAGAAAAACAAGTTTTATCAGTAGAATGAACGTACAAACAAGCAAAATAAAAATCACGTTGTCTAAAAATTGCTATCAACTTGTAATGAAACATATAATCTAGATTTGTTTGGTTGCACTTAATTGGTTGCGAGTTCTTGGCGGTAGTTTAACCATCGACAAATTTCAAGTTCTCATTTCCTTTCTTGAATTCCCAAGGTCATTGGGAACAGTTTCCCTTCAGTTTGCGCCCCCCAGTACGTTTTGCGCCCCCAGTTGCCATTCCATTATATTCAAATTTTGCATGTGAGTAGGTGGGGTATAAATATTATTCACCCACTAAGCTTGTGGGGGCACAAACGGAAAAGATCCCACTATTTCTTGAGGAATTCATACGAACCGAATACCTCGTGACAATTCAAAATCTATTAGCCGGTTAAGAAATACCTTGTGTTCAAACATAACACCGACCTCTTCGAGCAATTTGTTTTGCCAAAAGAGACCATCAAATTATACGAGAAGCAAAAAAATGAAAAGAAGAAGAAGAAAGCGAGAAAAATATAGCTGAGAAGCTCAACGAACGTTTTTTGTCTTTGATCACTATAGATAATCCGCACAATTGTATAGCGACTTCGACAAATCCAGAGTTTTGTCTGAACGATAAACAAATTTAAAAAACGTTAGTTGAAGATGAGATAAAACACAATAAAAAGATTTGAAGACCTAAAAAGAATGAGTCCAACGTCGTTGAAAGTTTCACTCCCTAACATAATTATAACTTAATCAGTTTAGCGGAGCGGCCTAAAAAAACAGACTCGAGTTTCCAAAGGCCATGGAATCAGATTAAAAAAGATTTTTTTTGACCAGTGTCAACGCTATGTTTTTTTCATTTTATTTTGATCGAATAGTTTATACAACGTTCAGAATTTATATACAAAAAGACTTTTATGCAACAACGTGATTTAAGAAAGCTGCATTCGACGACATGAAAATTGCAATAATCTTTTTAAAGCCTTCAATACAGTCAATTGCAACATAGTTCTTGCAGAAATTTTTTCGTTTAGGTATCGAAAACTCTTGGGATTTTTTGCTTCAAATATAATCAAGGGAGAAAAGCAACTAGTCATTTTAAACGAAATATCAACTATACGCGATACAATTTCCAATACATAGTGGTGGCACACAGGTATCAATTTTTTCAGAATTTTTTTTTCAGTTTACACTTATTACTTGCTTGATGTCTTTAGAAACGGATGTCTTTATAATAGAATGTTTTCTTTACGCAGACGAAACAAAATTGTTTTCTTATTAATACCTTCTATACAAGAAAGGATTCAAGGTCATATTAATAAACAAAGGAAACATCAAAACAATTGGCAATTTTGTTGGCTATGATAGCATCTGAAAAAGACATGAATACGGAGCATGTATTGTGTAAAGCTGCTTTAAAAGTCAAAAAAATTAGCCCACACAAAAATGCAATAATTTATCGGATGTAATCTAACCATGTCTTTTGTGACCTCATTTAACAACAATTTTGCATTTCAAACTTGATTTGCAATTCTAACGTTAAAAAAAAACGTAAAAAAAGTAAATATTTCAACAATCTAAACCTAGGTAAATGAGACCTATTTTTGCAATTTGCAACAAAGTTGTAGTTTTAAAAAATTCTAAGAGTGATCATTGACATCTTATTCAAATTGTCAAATCGCCACTGGTACTGTTAATTTTTTCTGAAATTGTTTCCTCTAATTGTCTTAATGCTTTAAGACAGAATTTTTTGATTATATACTCTTCACTCACCAACAGATGCAATTGCACTATGTAAGTGAAATTCAAAAAAACTACGTAAACTTCCAAGAAAGGTAGTCAGCGTTATGTGAAATCAATTTATTATACATCTAGTGTTCACTCTCTCAAAAGTCATAATCTGAAATTAATTCTCGCAATTATGTTCTCTCTTGCTCATCGTTCGTTTGCTTGCCTAAGTTGAACAGATCAATAATTGCAAAACCGTTCCGAACAAATTTTTGCTGTGTACATTATAGCTAACCGTAACCTCTAATGATTCCCCCAATGGCTGAACGATTCCAATCTCCGATAAAGTTAAGCATTCGTACTACAACTACAAAAATATGTATCACAAGGCGCGCTGTTAGCAACAGAAAAAGAGAGATTTTGTAAAAATCGCTTGGCATAAGTCAACTCTAGTGCCGCTTTTTGTGTTGGAGCGAAGGAGTTTAAACTTGGAAATGACAATTTCATGGAAAAAAGGAATCAGGAAGACGTTTGACAAGAAATTCGCACAGATAGAGGTGTTATTCACTCGAAAAATGATAGACACTCCAAAATCGATAAACAGCTCTGAACAATCTGAGAAAGACCACAAAATGGCAATCAAAAATTCAGAAAAAAATGTCGCTCAAAAATTGTTTTTAAAAATGGAGGCCACAGGAATATTCTGTGGAGATAGACTTTTGAGAAGCTGTATTGGCGAATCAATCTCGTTGACGTATTTTAGCCTAAAGTAGAAAAAAACGTTCGTTCAAAAAATGCAGTTTACAACAGAAGACTGGATAACAACGATGGAATTCCGGAAAAATCTTGATACCATATTCATCATGCAACAAAATTTCACATTTTGATGAGTATTTCGGACACAAAATCATTTCAAAGGCAATTGTTTGCAAAACCCTAAAGATCCCTGTGTAAATTGTCAATCAATTGTGACACAAAATTACGAAGAACCCATCATATGAGATGTATCAAGCTCTAACATCCTGCTAAAGACTAACACAGAGGAAAGTATCGCTCAATACGGGCATGCAAAATATCGATAAAAATGAAACAGCATTCCAAAATCAAGTTCTAATGGCAGTAATTTGAGATTATACTGTGAGCCACACAGGTTAGACAAAAATAGCAGTCAACAATTTTCAACGAAATGGTAACACCTTTTAACCACTTTTAAAGCCAAATGGAACAAAGAACGGACAGTGACCTTGGAATTGTCCTGAACAGGTGGTCACTTGATCACTGTCAGTCAGGCCCGGCTGAACAGGTGGTCACTTGATCACAGTCAGCAAGACAATGCAGTGCCACAACTGTAAAGATAGGCCGTTGGAGAGAATTTTCTGTGGAGATAGAACTTGGAGAATCTGTATAAGCAAATCAATTTTGTTGACGTATCTTAGCCTAGACGCTGAAGGTAAGAACTTTTTTCAAAAAATGCAGTTTACAACAGGAGACAAGAGAACAACGAAGGAACTCTGTACCAAACTTGATAACATTTTATAGATAAGTCTTTCGGACACGAAAGTTTTCCAGGGGCAATTGTTTGCAAAATTTTCAAGATCCCTGTGATTGTCGACCAAAATTGCAAATAATTCAGCATTCGAGATGTATCCAGGGCTAACATTCCTGATAAAGACTAATACCTACAATCTTTATCGCTAATTCGAATGCCCGTAATGGGCGATAGTTCCTTCTAGGAGTTAGTCTTCATCAGGCATGTTAGCGCTGGGTTCATCTCAAATGATAGATTCTTCATAATTTTGTATCCAAATTGATTGACAATTCACTCAGGGATCTTTAGGCTTTTGCAAATGATTGCCTTTGAAAGCTTTTTGTGTCCGAAATACTTGTCTATAAAATTTGAAATTTCGTTGCATGATGAATATGGTATCAAGATCTTTCCAGAATTCCCTCGTTGTTATCTTTTCTTCTGTTGTAAACTGGACTTTTTGAAGGAAAGTTTTTCCTACCTTAGGCTAAGTACGTCAACGACATTGGTTTGCCGATACAGTTTCTCCACAGTCTATCTCCACAGAAAGTTTCTATCAGATGTTTCATGGGAAATATTGAAACTCTCTGTTTTTTTTGGCAGTGTTTTAATCTTCGGCAAATTTCATGTTTTGAATTTTCCTGAATTCCGAAGGTTAATGGGAACATTTGTTAACTTGAATTGGCGCATCCCTCAAGTTTTTGTTATATAAACTTCATCGACTCGCGCTTTGAAATAGTATGAAAAATTGACACCTTTCAAATTTGTGTGTCAAAGAAGAACTGAAGAGGGTCTCAATTAAATTCAGTGAACTAGACCAATTAAAGGCTCAAAATAAAAAATCTGTTCCAAATGAGCTTATAGAACTCTTCCGAAATCTGCTCCTCTTCGAATGATTTCTGCTTGTGTGCTTTCTTCGAAACATCTTTCTACTTTTTAAATACAATGCGACTTAGTTCAGTTTAGCATAGTTCATTTGGGGAAATCTTAGGAAATTGAGGGTATTTTTTTATCATTTTTGTTTGATTCAACAATTTTCATACAATTTTAATTTTCTTGGTTATTTCCTAAAGATAATTTTCACTTGTTTTTATAAAGAGGCTAAAAACTTACTAATGGTCTTACTAAGAATGGTCTTTGTTATAGAGGTAATTTTCTCAATCAAAAATAGATTTCTAGAAAAAAATTTGATCTCTTTTACAGAAAGCTCTTGATTTAAGTCATTTTCATTGCCAATTGTATTGTTCTCAGGCCTTATAAAGTCACTTCTAGTTACTCTGAATAAACAACTGAACTGGAGGTTAAAAACCTGTCTCAATATAACCAAGTTTGACAGGACCGCTGATCTCAAGATTAAACAGTAGAAAAACAAGTTTTATCAGTAGAATGAACGTACAAACAAGCAAAATCAAAATCACGTTGTCTAAAAATTGCTATCAACTTGTAATGAAACATATAATCTAGATTTTCTTTGGTTGCTCTTAATTGGTTGCGAGTTCTTGGCGGTAGTTTAACCATCGACAAATTTCAAGTTCTCATTTCCTTTCTTGAATTCCCAAGGTCATTGGGAACAGGTTCCCTTCAGTTTGCGCCCCCCAGTACGTTTTGCGCCCCCAGTTGCCATTCCATTATATTCAAATTTTGCATGTGAGTAGGTGGGGTATAAATATTATTCACCCACTAAGCTTGTGGGGGCACAAACGGAAAAGATCCCACTATTTCTTGAGGAATTCATACGAACCGAATACCTCGTGACAATTCAAAATCTATTAGCCGGTTAAGAAATAACTTGTGTTCAAACATAACACCGACCTCTTCGAGCAATTTGTATTGCCAAAAGAGACCATCAAAACATACGAGGAGCAAAAAATTGAAAAGAAGAAGAAGGAATCGAGAAAAATATAGCTGAGAAGCTCAACGAACGTTTTTTGTCTTTGATCACTATAGATAAACACACAAGTATCATTTTTTTGAGAATTTTTTTTTTCAGTTTACACTTATTACTTGCTTGATGTCTTTATAAACGGATGTCTTTATAATAGAATGTTTTCTTTACGCAGATGAAACAAAATTAATTTCTTATTAATACCTTCTATACAAGAAAGGATTCAAGGTCATATTAATAAACCAAGGAAACATCAAAACAAATGGAAATTTTTTTGTCTATGATAGCATCTGAAAACGATATGAATACAGAGCATGTATTGTGGAAAACTGCTTTAAAAGTCAAACAATTAGCCCACACAAAAATGCAATAAATTATCGGATATAATCTAACCATGTCTTTTTTTGCCCTCTTTTGACAACAATTTTGCATTTCAAATGTGATTTGCAATTCTAATGTTAAAAAGAAAACCGTAAAAGTAAGTAAAAATTTCAACAATCTAAACCTAGGTAAAAGAGAAAACCTACTTTTGCAATTTGCAGCAAAGTCATAGTTTTAAAAAATTCTAAGAGCGATCACGGCCATTTTATTCTAATTGTTAAATCGGCACTGATACTGTTAGTTTTTTCTGAAAACGTTTCCTCTGTCTTAATGCTTTAAGCCAGAATTTTTTAATTAAATACTCAACAACAGATACAATTGCACTATGTAGGTGAAATTCAAAAAAACTACGTAAATTGCCAAGAAATGTAGTCAGCGTTATGTGAAATCAATTTATTATACATCTAGTGTTCACTCTCTCAAAAATCATAATCAGACATTACTTCTCGCAATTATGTTCTGTCTTGCTCAACGTCCGTTTGCTTGCCTAAATTGAAGAGATCAATAATTGCAAAACAGTTCCGAACAAATTTTTGCTGTGTACATTATAGCTAACCGTAACTTCTAATGATTCCCCCAATGGCTGAGCGATTCCAATCTCCGATAAAGTTAAGCATTCGTACCACAACTACAAAAATATGTATCACAAGGCGCGCTGTTAGCAACAGAAAAAGAGAGCTTTTGTAAAAATCGCTTGGCATAAGTCAACTCTAGAGCCGCCTTTTGTGTAGGAGCGAAGGAGGTTAAATTTGGAAATGACAACTTCATCGAAAAAAGGAATCAGGGAAGACGTTTGACAAAAAATTCGCACAGATAGAGGTGTTATTCACTCGAAAAATGAGAGACACTCCAGAATCGATAAACAGCACTGCACAATTTGAGAAAGACCACAAAATAGCAATCAAAAAATTCAAAAAAAGGTAGTTAAAAAATTTGACTGTTGAGAAGCTGTATTGGCGAATCAATCTCGTTGACGTATTTTAGCCTAAGGTAGAAAAAAACGTCGTTCAAAAAATGCAGTTTACAACAGAAGACAGGATAACAACGAAGGAATTTTGGACAAATCGTGATACCATATTCATCATGCACCAAAATTTCACATTTTATGAATAAGTATTTCGGACACAAAATCCTGAATTCCGAAGGTTAATGGGAACATTTGTTAACTTGAATTGGCGCATCCCTCAAGTTTTTGTTTTACAAACTTCATCGACTCGCGCTTTGAAATAGTATGAAAAATTGACGCCTTTCAAATTTGTGTGTCAAAGAAGAACTGAAGAGGGTCTCAATTAAATTCAGTGAACTAGACCAATTAAAGGCTCAAAATAAAAAAACAGTTCCAAATGAGTTTATAGAACTGTTCCGAAATCTGCTCCTCTTCGAATGATTTCTTCCTGAGTGCTTTCTTCGAAACATCTTCCTATTTTTCAAAGAGAATGCAAATTAGTTCACTTTAGCATAGTCCATTTAGGGAAATATTAGGAACTTGAGGGTATTTTCTATCATTCTTGTATGATCCATGAATTATTTATGACCTTAAAGGATTTCAGGAAAAATCATACAATTTTAATTTTCTTGGTTATTTCCTAAAGATAATTTTCACTTGTTTTTATAAAGAGGCTAAAAACTTACTAAAAGAATGGTCTTTGTCATAGAGATAATATTCTCAATCAAAAATAGATTTCTAGAAAAAAATTTGATCTCTTTTACAGAAAGCTCTTGATTTAAGTCATCTTCATTGCCAATTGTATTGTTCTCAGGCCTTATAAAGTCACTTCTAGTTACTCTAAATAAACAACTGAACTGGAGGTCAAAAACCTATCTCAATATAACCAAGTTTGACAGGACCGCTGATCTCAAGATTAACCAGTAGAAAAACAAGTTTTATCAGTAGAATGAACGTACAAAAAGCAAAATCAAAATCACGTTGTCTAAAAATTGCTATCAACTTGTAATGAAACATATAATCTAGATTTGTTTGGTTGCTCTTAATTGGTTGCGACTTCTTGGCGGTAGTTTAACCATCGACAAATTTCAAGTTCTCATTTCCTTTCTTGAATTCCCAAGGTCATTGGGAACAGGTTCCCTTCAGTTTGCGCCCCCCAGTACGTTTTGCGCCCCCAGTTGCCATTCCATTATATTCAAATTTTGCATGTGAGTAGGTGGGGTATAAATATTATTCACCCACTAAGCTTGTGGGGGCACAAACGGAAAAGATCCCACTATTTCTTGAGGAATTCATACGAACCGAATACCTTGTGACAATTCAAAATCTATTAGCCGGTTAAGAAATAACTTGTGTTCAAACATAACACCGACCTCTTCGAGCAATTTGTATTGCCAAAAGAGACCATCAAAACATACGAGGAGCAAAAAATTGAAAAGAAGAAGAAGGAATTGAGAAAAATATAGCTGAGAAGCTCAACGAACGTTTTTTGTCTTTGATCACTATAGATAAACCCACAAGTATCATTTTTTTGAGAATTTTTTTTCAGTTTACACTTATTACTTGCTTGATGTCTTTATAAACGGATGTCTTTATAATAGAATGTTTTCTTTACGCAGATGAAACAAAAATAATTTCTTATTAATACCTTCTATACAAGAAAGGATTCAAGGTCATATTAATAAACCAAGGAAACATCAAAACAAATGGAAATTTTTTTGTCTATGATAGCATCTGAAAACGATATGAATACAGAGCATGTATTGTGGAAAACTGCTTTAAAAGTCAAACAATTAGCCCACACAAAAATGCAATAAATTATCGGATATAATCTAACCATGTCTTTTTTTGCCCTCTTTTGACAACAATTTTGCATTTCAAATGTGATTTGCAATTCTAATGTTAAAAAGAAAACCGTAAAAGTAAGTAAAAAATTCAACAATCTAAACCTAGGTAAAAGAGAAAACCTACTTTTGCAATTTGCAGCAAAGTCATAGTTTTAAAAAATTCTAAGAGCGATCACGGCCATTTTATTCTAATTGTTAAATCGGCACTGATACTGTTAGTTTTTTCTGAAAACGTTTCCTCTGTCTTAATGCTTTAAGCCAGAATTTTTTAATTAAATACTCAACAACAGATACAATTGCACTATGTAGGTGAAATTCAAAAAAAACTACGTAAATTGCCAAGAAATGTAGTCAGCGTTATGTGAAATCAATTTATTATACATCTAGTGTTCACTCTCTCAAAAATCATAATCTGACATTACTTCTCGCAATTATGTTCTGTCTTGCTCAACGTCCGTTTGCTTGCCTAAGTTGAAGAGATCAATAATTGCAAAACAGTTCCGAACAAATTTTTGCTGTGTACATTATAGCTAACCGTAACTTCTAATGATTCCCCCAATGGCTGAGCGATTCCAATCTCCGATAAAGTTAAGCATTCGTACCACAACTACAAAAATATGTATCACAAGGCGCGCTGTTAGCAACAGAAAAAGAGAGCTTTTGTAAAAATCGCTTGGCATAAGTCAACTCTAGAGCCGCCTTTTGTGTAGGAGCGAAGGAGGTTAAATTTGGAAATGACAACTTCATCGAAAAAAGGAATCAGGGAAGACGTTTGACAAAAAATTCGCACAGATAGAGGTGTTATTCACTCGAAAAATGAGAGACACTCCAGAATCGATAAACAGCACTGCACAATTTGAGAAAGACCACAAAATAGCAATCAAAAAATTCAAAAAAAGGTAGTTAAAAAATTTGACTGTTGAGAAGCTGTATTGGCGAATCAATCTCGTTGACGTATTTTAGCTTAAGGTAGAAAAAACGTCGTTCAAAAAATGCAGTTCACAACAGAAGACAGGATAACAACGAAGGAATTTTGGACAAATCGTGATACCATATTCATCATGCACCAAAATTTCACATTTTATGAATAAGTATTTCGGACACAAAATCATTTCAAAGGCAGTCATTTGCAAAACCCTAAAGATCCCTGTGTGAATTGTCAGTCAATTGTTACACAAAATTACGAAGAACCCATTATTTGAGATGTATCCAGCTCTAACATCCTGCTAAAGACTAACACATAGAGGAAAGTATCGCTCAATACGGGCATGCGAAATATCAATAAAATTGAAACAGCATTCCAGAGTCAAATTCTAATGGCAGTAATTTGAGATTATACTGTGAGCCACACAGGTTAGGCAAATATAGCAGTCAACAATTTTCAACGAATTGGTAACACCTATTAACCACTTTTAAAGCCAAATGGAACAAAGAACGGACAATGACCTTGAAATTGTCCTGAACAGGTGGTCACTTGATCACTGTCAGTCAGGCCCAGCTGAACAGGTGGTCACTTGATCACCGTCAGCAAGACAATACAGTGCAACACATGTGGAGTTAGACCGTTGGAGAGACTTCTCTGTGGAGATAGAACTTGGAGAACCTGTATAAGCAAATCAATGTTGTTGACGTATCTTAGCCTAGACGCTGAAGCTAAGAACTTTATTCAAAAAATGCAGTTTACAACAGGAGACAAGAGAACAACGAAGGAACTCTGTACCATACTTGATAACATATTTTTCACGCAACAAAATACCACATTTTATAGATAAGTCTTTCGGACACAAAAGTTTTCCAGGGGCAATCGTTTGCAAAAGTTTCAAGATCCCTGTAGGAATTGTCGACCAATTGTGACACAAAATTGCAAATAATTCAGCATTCGATATGTATGCAGCGCTAACATTCCTGATAAAGACTAATACCTAGAACTTTTATCGCTAATTCGAATGCCCGTATTGAGCGACAGTTTCTCCTATATGTTAGTCTTCATCAGGCATGTTAACGCTGGATGCATCTCAAATGATGGATTCCTCATAATTTTGTATCACAATTGATTGACATTTCACACAGGGATCTTTAGGATTTTGCAAATGATTGCGTTGGGAAAGATTTTGTGTCCAAAATACTTGTCTATAAAATTTGAAATTTCGTTGCATGATTAACTTGGTATCAAGACTTGTCCAGAATTCCTTTGTTGTTATCCTGTCTTCTGTTGAAAACTGCAATTTTTGAACGAAATTTTTGCCTACCTTAGGCTAAAATACTTCAACGACTTTGGTTTGCCGATACAGTTTCTCCACAATCTATCTCCACAGAAAGTTACTATCAGATGTGTTATGGGAAAGATTTAAACTCTCTGTTTTTTGGCAGTGGTTTAATCTTCGGCAAATTTTATGTTCCCAATTTTCCTGAGATCCGAAGGTTACTGAGAAAATTTGTTAACTTGGATTGGCGCATCTCTCAAGTTTTCGTTTTATAAACGTCATCAACTAGCGCTTTGAATTAGTATGAAAAATCGACTACTTGCAAATTTATGTGTCAAAGAACAACCGAAGAGGGTCCCAATTAAATCCAGTGAACTAGACCAATTAAAGGCTCAAAATAAAAAAACCTGTTCCAAATGAGCTTATAGAACTGTTCCGAAATCTGCTACTCTTCGAATGATTTCTTCTTGTGTGCTTTCTTCGAAACATCTTTCTACTTTTTAAATAGAATGCGACTTAGTTCAGTTTAGCATAGTTCATTTGGGGAAATTTTAGGAACTTGAGGGTATTTTTTATCATTCTTGTATGATTCGTGAATCATTTATGACCTTAAAGTATTTCAGGAAAGGTCATACAATTATATTTTTCTTTGTTATTTTGTAAACATAATTTTCACTTGTTTTGATAAAGAGGCTAACAACTTACTAAAAGAATGGCCTTTGGTATAGAGGTAATTTACTCAATCAAAAATTGATTTCCAGAAGAAAATTGATCTCTTTTACAGAATGCTCTTGATTTAAGTCATCTTCATTGCCAATTGTATTGTTCTCAGGCCTTATAAAATCACTTCTAGTTACTCTAAATAAACAACTGAACTGGAGGTTATAAACCTGTCTCAAAATAACCAAGTTTGACAGGACCGCTGATCTGAAGATTAACCAGTAGAAGAACAAGTTTTATCAGTAGACTTCTTTATAAAGTGTCGGGTTATTATACATTTCATAAAGCTTAAAAATGCAGATCTACCAGCTTTCGATAAATTCAAGCTAGCCACTCTTAGCGCTAAAATGAATGAACGTACAAACAAGCAAAATCAAAATCACGTTGACTAAAAATTGCTATCAACTTGTAATGAAACATATAATCTAGACTTGTTTAGTTGCTCTCACTTGGTTGCGACTTCTTTGCCGTAGTTTATCCATCGACAAATTTCAAGTTTTCATTTCCTTTCTTGAATTCCCAAGGACATTGGGAACAGGTTCCCTTCAGTTTGCGCCCCCAGTACGTTTTGCGCCCCCAGTTGCCATTACATTATAAATTATTATGTTCAAATTTGGCATGTGAGTAGGTGGGGTATAAATATTATGCACCCACTAAGCTTGCGGGGGCACAAACGGAAAAGTTCCCACTATTTTTTGAGGAATTCATACGAACCGAATACCTCGTGTCAATTCATAATCTATTAGCCGATTAAGAAATAACTTGTGTTCAAACATATCACCGACCTCTTCGAGCAATTTGTATTGCCAAAAGAGACCATCAAAACATACGAGTAGAAAAAAATGCAGAAGAAGAAGAGGGAAGCGAAAAAAATATAGCTGAGAAGCTCAACGAACGTTTTTTGTCTTTGATCACTATAGATAATCCGCACAATTGTATAGCGACTTTGACAAATCCAGAGTTTTGTCTGGACGATAAACAAATTTAAAAAAAACGTAAGTTGAAGATGAGATAAAACACATTAAAAAAGATTTGAAGACTAAAACGAATGAGTCAACGTCGTTGAAGGTTTCACTCCCGAACATAATTATAACTTAGTCATTTTAGCGGCTCCAAGAAAACTGACTCGAGTTTCCAAAGGCCATGCAATCAGAGTAAAAAAGATTTTTTTTTACTAACCAGTGTCAACGTTATGATACTTTCATTTTATTTTGAGCGTATAGTTTATACAATGTTCAGAAGTTATCTACAAAAAGATTTTTATTCAACGACGTGATTTAAGAAAGCGGCATTCAACGACATGAAATTTGCAATAATCTCTTTAAAGCCTTCAATTCAATCAATTGCAACATAGTTTTTGCAGAAATTTTATCGTCTAGGTATCGAAAACTCTTGGGATTTTTTGCTTCATATATAATCAAGGGAGAAAAGCAACTAGTCATTTTAAACGAAATATCAACTATACGCGATACAATTTCCAATAATATAGTGGTGGCCCAAAAGTATCAATTTTTTTCAGAATTTTTCTTTTCAGTTTACACTTATTACTTGCTTGATGTCTTTATAAAAGGATGTCTTTATAATAGAATGTTTTTCACGCAGATGAAACAAAATTAATTTCTTATTAATACCTTCTATTCAAGAAATGATTCAAGGTCATATTAATAAACAAAGGAAACATCAAAACAAATGGCAATTTTGTTGGCTATGGTAGCATCTGAAAAAAACATGAATACGGAGCATGTATTGTGGAAAGCTGCTTTAAAAGTCACACAATTAGCCCACACAAAAATGCAATAAATTATCGGATGTTATCTTACCATGACAATAGTTAGTCTTTTGTGCCCTCTTTTGACAACAATTTTTGAATTTCAAACGCGATTTGCAAATCTAATGTTAAATAGAAAACCGTATAAGTAAGTAAATATTTCAACAAACTAAACCTAGGTAAAAGAGATAAGCTACTTTTGCTATTCGCAGCAAAGTCATAGTTTTAAAAAATTCTAAGAGTGATCACTGCCATCTTATTCAAATTGTCAAATCGGCACTGGTACTGTTAGTTTTTTTTCTGAAAACCTTTCCTCTGTCTGAATGCTTTAAGCTAGAATTTTTTTATTAAATACTTTCCACTCACCAACAGATACAATTGCACTATGTAATTGAAATTCAAAAAAGCTACGTAAACTTCCAAGAAAACTTCCTAAAAAATCAATTTTTATACATCTGGTGTTCACGCTCTCAAAAGTCATAATCTGACCTTACTTCTCGCAATTATGTTTTCTCTTGCTCATCGTTTGCTTGCCTAAGTTGAACAGATCAAAAATTGCAAAAGAACTCCCAACTAATTTTCGCTGAGTACATTATAGCTAACCGTAACTTCTAATGATTCCCCCAATGGCTTAGCGATTCCAATCTCCAAAAGGGTTAAGCATTCGTACTACAACTACAAAAATTTGTATCACAAGGCGCGCTGTTAGCAACAGAAAAAGGAGCTTTCGTAAAAATCGCTTGGTATAAGCCAACTCTAGAGCCGCCTTTTTTGTTGGAGCGAAGGTGGTTAATTTTGGAAATGACAATTTCATCGAAAAAAAGCATCAGGGAAGACGTTCGTCAGTAGATAGAGGTGTTATTCACTCCAAAAATGATAGACACTCCAAAACCGATTAACAGCACTGCACAATCTGAGAAAGACCACAAAATGTCAATCAAAAGATTCACAAAAAAGGTAGCTCAAATATTTTTTAAGAAAATTGAGGCCACAGGAATTTTCTGTGGAGATAGACTGTGGAGAAGCAGTATTGGCAAATCAATAACGTTGACGTTTTTTAGCCTAAGGTAGAAAAAACTTTCGTTCAAAAAATGCAGTTTACAACAGAAGACAGGATAACAACGATGGAATTCTGGACAAATCTTGATACCATATTTATCATGCAACAAAATATCACATTTTGATGAGTATTTCGGACTCAAAATCATTTCAGAGAATGTCATTTGCACAACCCTAAAGATCCCTGTGTGAATTGTCAATCAATTGTGACACAAAATTACGAAGAACCCATCATTTGAGATGTACTTTTAAAGCCACTTTTAAAGCCAAATGGAGCAAAGAACGGGCAATAACCTTGGAATTGTCCTGAACAGGTGGTCACTTGATCACTGTCAGTCGGATCCGCTGAACAGGTGGTCACTTGTTCACCGTCAGCAGGACAATGCAGTTCAACAACTGTGGAGCTGGGCCGTTGGAGAGGTAGATAGAACTTGGAGAATCTGTATAAGCAAATCAATGTTGTTGACGTATCTTAGCCCGTACGCTGAAGGTAAGAACTTTTTTCAAAAAATTCAGTTTACAACGGGAGACAAGAGAACAATGAATGAACTCTGTACCAAAGTTGATAACATATTTATCATACAACAAAATATCACATTTTATAGATAAGTCTTTCTGTCACAAAAGTTTTCCAGGGGCAATCGTTTGCAAAATTTTCAAGATCCCTGTGATTTACGACCAAAATTGCAAATAATTCAGCATTCGAGATGTATCCAGGGCTAACATTCCTGATAAAGACTAATACCTAGAATTTTTATCGCTAATTCGAATGCCCGTATTGAGCGATAGTTCCTTCTAGGAGTTAGTCTACATCAGGCATGTTAGCGTTGGATGCATCTCAAAAGATGGATTCTTCATAATTTTGTATCACAATTGATTGGCAATTCACACAGACATCTTTAGGCTTTTGCAAATGATTTCCTTTGAAAAGCCTTTGTGTCCGAAATAATTGTCTATAAAATTTGAAATTTCGTTGCATGATGAATATGGTATCAAGATCTTTCCAGAATTCCCTCATTTTTTGATTAAATACTCTCTACTCACCAACAGATACAATTGCACTATGTAATTGAAATTCAAAAAAGCTACGTAAATTTCCAAGAAATGTAGTCAGCGTTATGTGAAATCAATTTATTATACATCTAGTGTTCACTCTCTCAGAAGTCATAATCTGACATTACCTCTCGCAATTATGTTTTCTCTTGCTCATCGTTTGCTTGCTTAAGTTTAACAGATCAATAATTGCGAAAGAATTCCCAACTAAATTTCGCTGAGTACAATATAGCTAACCGTAACTTCTAATGATTCCCCCAATGGCTTAGTGATTCCAATCTCCAAAAAGGTTAAGCATTCGTACTACAACTACAAAAATTTGTATCACAAGGCGCGCTGTTAGCAACAGAAAAAGGAGTTTTCGTAAAAATCGCTTGGTATAAGCCAACTCTAGAGCCGCCTTTTTTGTTGGAGCGAAGGTGGTTAAATTTGGAAATGACAATTTCATCGAAAAAAAGAATCAGGGAAGACGTTCGTCAATAGATAGAGGTGTTATTCACTCCAAAAATGATAGAAACTCCAAAACCGATAAACAGCACTGCACAATCTGAGAAAGACCACAAAATGTCAATCAAAAGATTCACAAAAAATGTAGCTCAAAAATTTTTTAAGAAAATGGAGGCCACAGGAATTTTCTGTGGAGATAGGCTGTGGAGAAGCAGTATTGGCAAATCAATGTCGTTGACGTTTTTTAGCCTAAGGTAGAAAAAAACTTTCGTTCAAAAAATGCAGTTTACAACAGAAGACAGGATAACAACGATGGAACTCTGGACAAATCTTGATACCATATTCATCATGCAACAAAATTTTACATTTTGATGAGTATTTCGGACACAAAATCATTTCAAAGGCAATCATTTGCAAAACCCTAAAGATCCCTGTGTGAATTGTCAATCAATTGTGACACAAAATTACGAAGAACCCATCATTTGAGATGTATCCAGCTCTAACATCCTGCTAAAGACTAACACTTAGAGGAAAGTATCGCTCAAAAGGGGCATGCGAAATATCAATAAAAATGAAACAGCATTCCAAAATCAAGTTCTAGTGGCAGTAATTTGAGATTATACTGTGAGCCACACAGGTTAGGCAAATATAGCAGTCAACAATTTTCAACGAAATGGTAACACCTATTAATCACTTTTAAAGCCAACTGGAGCAAAGAAAGGACAATAACCATGGACTTGTCCTGAACAGGTGGTCACTTAATCACAGTCAGTTGAGCCCGCTGAACACGTGGTCACTTGATCACCGTCAGCAAGACAATGCAGTGCAACAACTGTGGAGCTGGGCCGTTGGAGAGGTAGATAGAACTTGGAGAATCTGTAAGCAAATCAATGTTGTTGACGTATCTTAGCCCGTACGCTGAAGGTAAGCACTTTTTTCAAAAAATGCAGTTTACAACAGGAGACAAGAGAACAACGAATGAACTCTGTACCATACTTGATAACATATTTATCATGCAACAAAATATCACATTTTATAGATAAGTCTTTCTGTCACAAAGGTTTTCCAGGGGCAATCGTTTGCAAAACTTTCAAGATCCCTGTGGGAAGTGTCGACCAATTGTGACACAAAATTACAAATAATTCAGCACCCGAGATGTTTCCAGCACTAACATGCCTGATGAAGACTAATACCTAGAATTTTAATCACTAATTCGAATTCCCGTATTGAGCAATAGTTGCTTCTAGGTGTTAGTCTTCATCAGGCATGTTAGCGCTGGATGCATCTCAAATGATGGATTCTTCATAATTTTGTATCACAATTGATTGGCAATTCACACAGAGATCTTTAAGCTTTTGCAAATGATTTCCTTTGAAAAGTCTTTGTGTCCGAAATATTTGTCTATAAAATTTGAAATTTCGTTGCAAGATAAATATGGTATCAAGATCTTTCCAGAATTCCCTCGTTGTTATCCTGTCTTCTGTTGTAAACTGCACTTTTTGAACGAAAGTTTTTCCTACCTAAGGCTAAAATACGTCAACGACATTGGTTTGCCGATACAGCTTCTCCACAGTCTATCTCCACAGAAAGTTCCTATCAGATGTTTCATGGGAAAGAGTGAAACTCTGTTTTTTTGGCAGTGGTTTAATCTTCGGCAAATTTCATGTTTTGATTTTTCCTGAATTCCGAAGGTTACTGGGAACATTTGTTAACTTGAATTGGCGCATCTCTCAAGTTTTTGTTTTACAAACGTCATCGACTCGCGCTTTGAAATAGTATGAACAATTGACAACTTGCAAATTTGTGTGTCAAAGAAGAACTGAAGAGGATCTCATTTAAATCCAGTGAACTAGACCAATCAAAGGCTCAAAATAAAAAACCTGTTTCAAATGAGCTTATAGAACTGCTCCGAAATCTGCTCCTCTTCGAATGATTTCTTCCTGTGTGCTTTCTTCGAAACATCTTTTTACTTTTTAAATAGAATGCGACTTAGTTCAGTTTAGCATAGTTCATTTTGGGAAATCTTAGGAACTTGATGGTATTTTTTTTATCATTCTTGTATTATTCATGAATCATTTATGACCTTAAAGGATTTCAGGAAAAGTCATACAATTATATTTTTCTTGGTTATTTTGTAAAGATAATTTTCACTGGTGTTGATAAAGAGGCTAACAACTTGCTCAAAGAATGGCCTTTGGCATAGAGGTAATTTACTCAATCAAAAATAGATTTCTAGAAAATAAATTGATCTATTTTACAGAAAGCTCTTGATTTAAGTCATATTCATTGCCAATTGTATTGTTCTCAGGCCCTATAAAGTCACTTCTAGTTACTCTAAATAAAAAACTGAACCTGTCTTATTATAACCAAGTTTGACAGGACCGCTGATCTCAAGAATAACCAGTAGAATAACAAGTTTTATCAGTAGACTTCTTTATAAAGTGTCGGGTTATTATACACTTCATAAAACTTAAAAATGCAGATCTACCAGGTTTCGATAAACTCAAGCTAACCACTCTTAGCGTTAAAATGAATGAACGTACATACAAGCAAAATCAAAATCACGTTGTCTAAAGATTGTTATCAACTTGTAATGAAACATATAATCTAGACTTTTTTGGTTGCTCTTATTTGGTTGCGACTTCTTGGCGGTAATTTAACCATCGACAAATTTCAAGTTTTCATTTCGTTTCTTGAATTCCCGAGATCATTGGGAACAAGTTCTTTTCCGTTTGCGCCCCCAGTATGTTTTGCGCCCCCAGTTACAAAGCCAGTGCCATTACATAATAATTTATTATGTTCCATTTTGGCACTTGAGTAGGTGGGGTGTAAAAATTATGCAATAAGCTTGTGGGGGCACAAACGGAAAAGATCCCACTATTTCTTGAGGATTTCATAAGAAGTGAATACCTCGTGCCAATTCAGAAAACTTTTAACCGATTAAGAAGTTTTTTGGGTTCAAACCTAACACCGACCTCTTCAAGCAATTTGTATTGCCAAAAGAGATCATCAAAGCATACAAAAAATTGCAAAAGAAGGAGAAGGAAGCAAAAAAAATAGCTGGAAAGCTCAACGAACGTTGTTTTGTCTTTGTTCACTATAGATTATGCACACAATTGTATACCAACTTTGACAAATCCTGAGTTTTGTCTGAACGATAAACAAATTAAAAAAAACGTTAGTTGAAGATGAGATAAGACACATTAAAAAGGATTTGAAGACCTAAGACGAATGAGTCTAAAGTCGTTGAAGGTTTCACTCCTGAACATAATTATAACTTAATTATTTTAGCGGCTCCAAAAAAACAGACTGGAGTTTCCAAAAGCCCCGGAATCAGAGTAAATAATTTTTTTACTGACCAGCGTCAACGTCAAGTTCCTTTCTTTTTATTTTGAGCGATTAGTTTATACAACCTTCAGAAGTTATCTACAAAAAGACCTTTAGGCAACAACGTGATTTAATTAAGCGGCATTTAACGACATGAAATTTGCAATAATCATTTTAAATCCTGAAAAACAGTCAATTGCAACATAGCTCTTGCAAAAATTTTATCGTTTAGGTATCAAAAACTTATGGGATTTTTTGCTCCATATATAATCAAGGGAGAAAAGCAACTAGTCATTTTAAAGGAAATATCAACTATCCGCGATACAAATTCCAATACATAGTGGTGGCCCAAAAGTATCAATTTTCAGAATTTTTCTTTTCAGTTTATACTTAATACTTGTTTGATGTCTTTGTAAACGGATGTCTTTATATTAGAATGTTTTCTTTACGCAGATGAAATAAACTTATTTTCTTATTAATACCTCCGATAAAAGAAAGGATTCAAGGACGTATTAATAAACAAAGGAAACATCAAAACAAATGGCAATTTTGTTGGCTATGATAGCATCTGGAAAAGATATGAATACGGAGCATGTATTGTGGAAAGCTGCTTTAAAAGTCAAACAATTAGCCCATTAAAAAATGCAATAAAATATCGGATGTAATCTAACCATGACAATGGTTAGTCTTTTGACTACAATTTTGCATTTCAAACGCGATTTGCAATTCTAATGTTAAAAAGAAAACCGTAAATATAAGTAAACATTTCAACAATCTAAACCTAGGTAAAAGAGATAACCTACATTTGCTATTTGCAGGAAAGTCATAGTTTTAAAAAATTCTAAGAGTGATCACTGACACCTCATTCAAATTGTCAAATCGGAACTGGTACTGTTAGTTTTTTTCTGATAAAGTTTCCTCTGTCTTAATGCTTTAAGCCAGAATTTTTTGATGAAATACTCTTCACTCACTAACAGATACAATTGCACTATGTTGGTGAAATTCAAAAAAGCTACGTAAATTTCCAAGAAATGTAGTCAGCGTTATGTGAAATCAATTTATCATACATCTTGTTTTCACTCTCTCAAAAGTCATAATCTGACATTACCTTTCGCAATTTTATTCTTTCCTTCTCATCGTCTGCTTGCCTAAGTTGAACAGATCAATAACTGAAAAACAGTTGGAAACTAATTTTCGCTGAATACATTATAGCTAACCCTAACTTCTAATGATTCCCCAAATGGCTGAGCGATTCCAATCTCCTATAAAGCTAAGCATTCGTACTACAACTACAAAAATTTGTATCACAAGGCGCGCTGTTAGCAACAGAAAAAAAGAGCTTTTGTAAAAATCGCTTGGTAGAGCCGCCTTTTGTGTTGGAGCGAAGGAGGTTAAATTTGGAAATGACAATTTCATCGAAAAAAGGAATCAGGGAAGACGTTTAACAAGAAATTTGCACAGATAGAGGTGTTATTCACTCCAAAATGATAGACACTCCAAAATTGATAAACAGCACTGCACAATTTGAGAAAGACCACAAAATGGCCATCAAAGGATTCAAAAATGTAGCTCAAAAATTTTTTAAGAAAATGGAGGCCACAGGAATTTTCTGTAGAGATAGAGTGTGGGTAAGCTGTATCGTCAAACCAATGTCGTTGACGTATTTTAGCGAAAATTAGGAAAAACTTTTGTTCAATAAGTGCAGTTTACAACAGAAGACAGGACAACAACGAAGGAATTAGGGACAAATCTTGATACCATATTCATCATGCCACAAGATTTCAAATTTAATGGACAAATATTTCGGACACAAAAGCTTTTCAAAGGCAATCATTTGCAAAACCCTAAAGATCCTGGTGTGAATTGTCAGTCAATTGTGACACAAAACTACGAAGAACCCATCATTTGAGATTTCCAGTGCTAACATCCTGCTAAAGACTAACACATAGAGGAAAGTATCGCTCAATAGGGGCATGCGAAATATCAATAAAAATGAAACAGCACTCCAAAATCAAGTTCTATTGGCAGTAATTTGAAATTATACAGTGAGTCACACAGGTTAGGCAAATATAGCAATCAACAATTTTCAACGAAATGGTAACACTTTTTAACCATATTTAAATCCAAATGGAACAATGAACGGACAACGACCTTCGAATTGTCCTGAACAGGTGGTCACTTGATCACTCTCAGTCAGGCCCGGCTGAACAGATGGTCACTTGATAACCGTCAGTAAGACAATACAGTGCAACACCTGTGGAGTTAGACCGTTGGAGAGACTTCTCTGTGGAGATAGAACTTGGAGAATCTGTATAAGCAAATCAATGTTGTTGAAGTATCTTAGCCTAGACGCTGAAGGTAAGAACTTTTTTCAACAAATGCAGTTTACAACAGGAGACAAGAGAAAAACGAAGGAATTCTGTGCCATACTTGATAACATATTTATCATGCAACAAAAAATCACATTTTATAGATAAATCTTTCTGACACAAAATTTTTTAAGGGCAATTGTTTGCAAAATTTTCAAGATCCCTGTGGGAATTGTTGACCAATTGTGACACAAAATTACAAATAATTCAGCACCCGAGATGTATCCAGCACTAACATGCCTGATAAAAACTAATACCTACTATTTTTATCGCTAATTCGAATTCTCGTATTGAGCGATAGTTTCTTCTAGGTGTTAGTCTTCATCAGGCATGTTAGCGCTGGATGCATCTCAAAAGCTGGATTC
This sequence comes from Convolutriloba macropyga, assembly GCF_964194025.1. NCBI lineage: Eukaryota > Metazoa > Xenacoelomorpha > Acoela > Convolutidae > Convolutriloba > Convolutriloba macropyga. The sequence continues at coordinate 38,749,206 of NC_134472.1, forward strand.
TTCTTAATTTTGTATCAAAATTGATTGACATTTCACACAGTGATCTTTAGGGTTTTGCAAATGATTGCCTTTGAAAAGTTTTTTGTGTCCGAAATACGTATCTATAAAATGTGAAATTTCGTTTCATGATTTATATGGTATCAAGATTTGCCCAGAATTCCTTCGTAGTTATCCTGTTTTCTGTTGTAAACTGCATTGTTGAACGAAAGTTTTTCCTACATTTGGCTAAAATAAGTCAACGACATTGGTTTGCCGATACAGCTTCTCCAAAATCTATTTCAACAAAAAATACAGGTGGCCTCCATTTTCTTAAAAAAATTTTGAGCTACAATTATTTTAATCTTTTCTTTGCCCTTTTGTGGTCTTCTTCAAATTTTGCAGTGCTGTTTAACGATTTTGGAATGTCTATTGATTTCGGAGTGAATAACACCTCTATCTTTGCGAATTTCTTGTTGAACGTCTTCTTGATTCCTTTTTTCGATGAAATTGTCATTTCCAAATTTAACCTCCTTCGCTCCAACACAAAAGGCGCCCTAGAGTTGGCTTATTCCCAGCAATTTTTACGAAGACTCCTTTTTCTGTTGTGATACATAGTTTTGTAGTTGTAGTACGAATAATTAACTTTATCGGAGATTGGAATTGCTCAGCCATTGGGGGAATCATTAGAAGTTACGGTTAGCTATAATGTACTCAGCAAAAATTAGTTCAAAACTCTTTTGCAACTATTGATCTGTTCAACTTAGGCAAGCAAACGAACGATGAGCAAGAGAGATTATAATTGCGAGAAGTAATGTCAGATTATGACTATTGAGAGTGTAAACACCAGATGTATGATAAAGTGATTTCAGATAACGCTGACTCCATTTCTTGGAGGATTACGTAGCTTTTTTTAATTTCATCTACATAGTGCAATTGTATCTGTTGGTGAGTGAAGAGTATTTAATCAGAAAATTCTGTCTTAAAGCATTAGGACAATTAGGGGAAACAATTTCAGAAAAAAATTAACAGTACCAGTGGCGATTTGACAATTTGAATAAGATGTCAATAATCACTCTTAGAATTTTTTAAAACTATGACTTTGTTGCAAATTGTAGAAGCAGGTTATCTCTTCTACCTAGGTTTAGATTGTTGAATTATTTACTTACTTTTCGGTTTTCTTTTTAACATTAGAATTGCAAATCACGTTTGAAATGCAAAATTGTTGTTAAATGAGGGCACAGAAGACATGGTTAGATTACATCTGATAAACTATTGCATTCTTGTGTAGGCTAATTGTTTGACTTTTAAAGCAGCTTTCCACAATACATGCTCCGTATTCATGTCTTTTTCAGATGCTAGCCAACAAAATTGCCAATTGTTTTGATGTTTCCTTTGTTTATTAATATGACCTTGAATCATTTCTTGTATAGAAGGTACTAATAAGAGAACAGTTCTGTTTCATCTGCGTAGAGAAAACATTCTATTATAATGATATCCGTTTATAAAGACATCAAGCAATTAATAAGTGTAAACAGATAAGAAAAATTCTCGAAAAAAATTGATACTTGTGGGCCACCACTATGTATTGGAAATTGTATCGCGGATAGTTGATATTTCGTTTAAAATGACTAGTTGCTTTTCTCCCTTAATTTTATATGGAGCAAAAAATCCCAAGAGTTTTCGATACCTAAACGATAAAATTTTTGCAAGAGCTATGTTGCAATTGACTGTATTGTAGGATTTAAAAAGATTATTGCAAATTTCATGTCGTTGAATGGCGCTTTCTTAAATCACGATGTTGCCTAAAGGTCTTTTTCTAGATAACTTCTGAACGTTGAATAAACTAATCGCTCAAAATAAAAAGAAAGGAACTTAGCGTTGACGCTGGTCAGTAAAAAAATTTTTTTTTCTGATTCCGGGTCCTTTGGAAACTCGAGTCTGTTTTTTTGGACTAAAATGTTTAAGTTATAATTATGTTCAGGAGTGAAACCTTCAACGACGTTGGACTCATTCGTCTTAGGTCTTCGAATCCTTTTTAATGTGTTTTGTCTCATCTTCAACTAACGTTTTTTAATTTGTTTATCGTTCAGACAAAACTCAGGATTTGTCAAAGTCGGTATACAATTGTGTGCATATTCTATAGGGAACAAAGACAAAAAAACGTTCGTTGAGTTTTTCAGCTATATTTTTTTCGCTTCCATATCCCTCTTTTGCAGTTTTTTGTATGTTTTGATGATCTCTTTTGGCAATAAAAATTGCTTGAAGATGTCGGTGTTAGGTTTGAACCCAAAAAACTTCTTAATCGGATAAAAGTATTCTGAATTGGCACGATGTATTCATTTGTTATGAAATCCTCAAGAAATAGTGGGATCTTTTCCGTTTGTGCCCCCCACAAGCTTAGTGGGTGCATAATTTTTACACCCCACCTACTCAAGTGCCAAATTGGAACATAATGATTTACTCTGTAATGTCACTTGCTTTGTATCTGGGGGCGAGAAACGTACGGGGGCTCAAATGGAAAAGAACCTGTTCCCAATGATCTTAGGATTTAAAGAAAGGAAATAAAAACTTGAAATTTGTCAACAATCAGACTACCGCTAAAAACCAGGGAGTTAGACGTTCCCGTAAAACATCTGACAAGAAGTCGCAACGAAATATGAGCAACAAACAAAACTAGATTATATGTTTCATTACAAGTTGATAGCAGATCTGCATTTAAAAGCCCTATGAAATGTATAACAACCCGACACTTTTTAATGAAGTCTACTGATAAAACTTGTTACTCTACTGGTTAATCTTGAGATCAGCGCTCCTGTCAAACTTGGTTCTATTGAGACAGGTTTTTAACCGCAAGCTCCGTTGTTTATTTAGAATAACTAAAAGTGATTTTTTAAGACCTGAGAACAACAGAATTGGTAATGAAGATTACTTAAATCATGAGCATTCTGTAAAAGAGATCATTTTTTTTCTAGAAGAATATTTTTGATTGAGTAAATTACCTCTATACCAAAGGCCATTCTCTCAATAAGTTTATAGCCTCTTTATCAAAACAATTGGAAATTACCTTAATAAAATAACCAAGAAAAATATAACTGTATTACCTTTCCTGAAATCCTTTAAGGTCTTAAATGATTCATGAATCATAAAAAAATGATAAAAAATAACCTCAACTTCCCAAGATTTCCCCAAATGGACTATGCTAAACTGAACTAAGTCGCATTCTATTTTGAAGTTAGAAAGATATTTGACGCAAATCATTCGAAGAATAGCAGATTTCGGAACATTTCTTTACCCTCATTTGAAAAAGGTCTTGTTATCTTAGCCTCTAATTGGTCTAACTCACTGAATTTCATTGAGACCTCTTTAGTTGCTCTGCGACACAAAAATTTGCCAGTGTTCAATTATTCATGCTATTTCAAATCGCGAGTGGATGATGTTTATAAAACAAAAACTTGATAGTTTCGCCAATTCAAGTTAACAAATGTTCCCAGTAACCTTGGGAATTCAAGAAAACTCAAAACATGAAATTTACCGAAGAGTATACAACCTCCAAAAAAACAGACATTTTCACCCTTTTCCATAAAACTTCTGACAAAAAATTGCAACCAACCAAATGAGAGCAACCAAACAAGTCTACACTATGTGTTTCATTACTTAAAATGGAGACCTACCTCCGTGATTAAGAAAACGTACCACGACTTCTGAAGCGGAATTCTTTTAAAACAAAGAGGGTGACATCAACCCTTCCCCCCCCCAAAAAAAAAACAAAGAAACCGTACCAAGATTGTCCGAACAAAAAAGTCTACCAGACCACCAGTTACACAGTTAGAAAACACTTTCTTTTGATGAGAATTCAATGGGTTTTTAAACGAATACCAGAGTTACCGGTAATTTTTCGAATCAGCAATCATGACAAAGACAATTAGCATCAAGAAAAGCAACCCAAGACAATTTTTTTTGGCTGCTCGCAGACATCACGAGAGGAAGAATTTTTTCAAGGCTTCTAGATATCACGCGAGCTGGAAGGTCTGACTTTTTTTTGGTTCCAGATGTCACCATGAGCTGCCGGAGGCTCCAGAGGTCACCTCAGAAGTCCCTATCCCGGTTAGACGTATCCAAATAACTTGAATTTTGTATTCATCAAAAAACCTCAAAAACGTAAAAGCTGTCCCCAAACGAACTTTTGTGGATGGTTTATGAAAGAGATAGCCGTAAGTATCTACTTGTCAGCATTTACCGAAAAAACAAACAGATTGCAGGGAAAACAAACAGATTGCAGCGTCACAAAATGCAGTTTACAACAGGAGACAAGAGAAAAACGAAGGAATTCTGTGCCATATTTGATAACATATTTATCATGCAACAAAATATCACATTTTATAGATAAGTCTTTCGGACACAAAAGTTTGTTAAGGGCAAACGTTTGCAAAATTATCAAGATCCCTGTGGGAATTGTCAACCAATTGTGACACAAATTTACAAACAATTCAGCATTCGAGATGTAACCAGCACTAACATGCCTGATGAAGACCAATACCTAGAATTTTTATCGCTAATTCAAATTCCCGTATTGAGCGATAGTTTCTTCTAGGTGTTAGTCTTCATCAGGCATGTTAGCGCTGGATGCATCTCAAATGCTGGATTCTTCTTAATTTTGTATCACATTTGGTTGACATTTCACACAGTGATCTTTAGGGTTTTGCAAATGATTGCGTTTGAAAAACTTTTGTGTCCGAAATACTTATCTATAAAACGTGAAATTTCGTTGCATGATTTATATGGTATCAAGATTTGTGCCTAATTCCTTCGTTGTTATCCTGTCTTCTGTTGTAAATTGCATTTTTTGAACGAAAGTTTTTCCTACTTTTGGCTAAAAGAAGCCAGCGACATTGGTTTGCCGATACAGCTACTCCACAGTCTTTCCACAAAAAATTCAGGTGGCCTCCATTTTCTCAAAAAATTTTTGAGCTACAATTTTTTTTAACTTTTCTTTGCCCTTTTGTGGTCTTCCTCAAATTTTGCAGTGCTGTTTATCGATTTTGGAATGTTTATCGATTTTGGAGTGAATAACACCTCTATCTGCAATTTCTAGTTGAACGTCTTCCTTGATTCCTTTTTTCGATGAAATTGTCATTTCCAAATTTAACCTCCTTGGCTCCATCACAAAAAGCGGCCCTAGAGTTGGCTTATCATTTTTCTGTTGCTAACAGCGAGCCTCGTGATACATAGTTTTGTAGTTATAGTACGAATGTTTAACTTTAACGGAGATTGGAATTGCTCAGCCATTGCGGGAATCATTAGAAGTTACGGTTAGCTATAATGTACTCAGCAAAAATTAGTTTTGAACTCTTTTGCAATTATTGATCTGTTCAACTTAGGCAAGCAAGCGAACGATGAGCAAGAGAGAACATAATTGCGAGAAGTCATGTCAGATTATGATTTTTGAGAGAGTGAACACTAGGTGTATAATAAATTGATTTCACATAACGTTGACTACATTTCTTGGAAGTTTACGTAGTTTTTTTGAATTTCAATTACATAGTGCAATTGCATCTGTTGGTGAGTGAAGAGTTTTTTTATCAAAAAATTCTGTCTTGAAACAATAAGACAATTAGAGGAAACAATTTCAGAAAAAAATGAACAGTACCAGTGGCGATTTGACAATTTGAATAAGATGTCAATGATCACTCTTAGAATTTTTTAAAACTACGACTTTGTTGCAAATTGCAAAAAAAGGTCATCTCTTTTACCTAGGTTTAGATTGTTGAAATATTTACTTTTTTACGTTTTTTTAACGTTCGAATTGCAAATCACGTTTGAAATGCAAAATTGTTGTTGAATGAGTGCACAAAAAACATGGTTGGATTACATCCGATAAATTATTGCATTTTTGTGTGGGCTAATTTTTTTGACTTTAAAAGCAGCTTTCCACAATACATGCTCAAAGTTCATGTGTTTTCAGATGCTATCATAGCCAACAAGACTGCCATTTGTTTTGATGTCTCCTTTGTTTATTAATATGACCTTGAATCCTTTCTTGTATAGAAGGTACTAATGAAAAAAACAATTTTGTTTCATCTGCGTAGAGAAAACATTCTATAATAATGACATCCGTTCGTAAAGACATCAAGCAAGTAATAAGTGTAAACAGAAAAAAAATTCTCAAAAAAATTGATACTCATGGGCCACCACTATGTATTGGAAATTTTATCGCGGATAGTTGATATTTCGTTAAAAATGATTAGTTGTTTTTCTCCCTTGATTATATATGGAGCAAAAAATCCCATAAGTTTTCGATACCTAAACGATAAAATTTCTGCAAGAGCTATGTTGCAATTGACTGTATTGCAGGATTTAAAAAGATTATTGCAAATTTCATGTCGTTGAATGCCGCTTTCTTAAATCACGTTGTTGCCTAAAAGTTTTTTTGTAGATAACTTCTGAACGTTGTATAAACTAATCGCTCAAAATAAAAAGAAAGGAACTTAGCGTTGACGCTGGTCAGTAAAAAATTTTTTTTACTCTGATTCCGGGGCCTTTGGAAACTCCGCGAGTCTGTTTTTTTGGACTAAAATGTTTAAGTTATAATTATGTCCAGGAGTGAAACCTTCATCGACGTTGAACTCATTCGTCTTAGGTCTTCGAATCCTTTTTAATGTGTTTTGTCTCATCTTCAACTAACGTTTTTTAATTTGTTTATCGTTCAGACAAAACTCAGGATTTGTCAAAGTCGGTATACAATTGTGTGCATAATCTATAGTGAACAAAGACAAAAAATGTTCGTTGAGCTTTTCATATATATTTTTTTGCTTCTTTCTCCTTCTTTTGCATTTTTTTGTATGTTTTGATAGTCTCTTTTGGCAATACAAATAGCTTGAAGAGGTCGGTGTTAGAATTGAACCCAAAAAACTTCTTAATCGGATAGAAGTTTTCTGAATTGGCACGAGGTATTCACTTGTTATGAAATCCTCAAGAAATAGTGGGATCTTTTTCGTTTGAGCCCCCACAAGCTTAGTGGGTGCATAATTTTTACACCCCAGCTCTACTCAAGTGCCAAATTGCAACATAATGATTTACTATGTAATGTCTCTTGCTTTATAACTGGGGGCGAAAAACGTACGGGGAGCGCAAACGGAAAAGAATCTGTTCCCAATGATCTTAGGAATTCAGGAAAGGAAATGAAAACTTGAAATTTGTCAATGATTAAACTACCGCAAAAAACCAGGGAGTTACACTTTCCCGTAAAACATCTGACAAGAAGTCGCAACGAAATAAGAGCAACCAAACGAAACTTGATTATACGTTTCATTACAAATTGATAGCAATTGGTAGACAACGTGATTTTGATTTTGCTTGTTTGTACGTTCATTCAATTTAGCGCTAAGAGTGCCTAGCTTGGGTTTATCAAAAACTGGCAGATCTGCATTTAAAAGCCCTATGAACTGTATAATAACCCGACACTTTTTAATGAAGTCTACTGATAAAACCTGTTATTCTACTGGTTAATCTTGAGATCAGTGGTTCTGACTTGGTTCTATTGAGACATGTTTTTAACCCCCAGTTCAGTTGTTTATTTAGAGTAACTAAAAGTGATTTTTTAAGACCTGAGAACAACAGAATTGGTAATGAAGATGACTTAAATTAAGTGCATTCTGTAAAAGAGACCAATTTTTTTCTAGAAATCTATTTTTGATTGAGTAAATTACTTCTATGACAAAGGTCATTCTCTCAATAAGTTTATGGCCTCTTTGTCAAAACAAGTGGAAATTATCTTTACAAAATAACCAAAAAAAATATAATTGTATTATTTTTCCTGATATCCTTCAAGGTCATAAATGATTCATGAATCATAAAAAAGTGATAAAAAATACCCTCAACTTCCCAAGATTTCCCCAAATGGACTATGCTAAACTGAACTAAGTCGCATTCTATTTTGAAGTTAGAAAGATGTTTGACGCAAATCATTCGAAGAGTAGCAGATTTCGGAACAGTTCTTTACCCTCATTTGAAAAAAGTTTTGTTATCTGAGCCTCTAATTGTTCTAATTCACTGGATTTCATTGAGACCTCTTTAGTTGCTCTGCGACACACAAATTCGCCAGAATTAAATTATTCATGCTATTTCAAATTGCGAGTCGTTGACGTTTATAAAACAAAAAATTGGGAATTTCGCCAATTCAAGTTAACAAACCCAGTAACCTTGGGAATTCAAGAAACTTCAAAACATGAAAATTGCCGAAGAGTATACAACCGCCAAAAAACAGAAAGTTTCCATCTTTTCCATAAAACATCCTACAAAAAAATTGCAACCAACCAAATGAGAGCAACCAAACAAGTCTACACTATATGTTTCATTACTTAAAATGGAGACCTACCTCTGTGATTAAGAAAACGTACCACACCTTCTGGAGCGGAATTCTTTTAAAACAAAGAGGGTGACATCAACCTTACCCCCCAAAAACCAAAGAAACCGTACCAAGATTGTCCGAACAAAAAAGTCTACCTGACCACCAGTTACCCAGTTAGAAAACACTTTCTTTTGATGAGAATTCAATGGGTTCTTAAACGAATACTAGAGTTACCGATAATTTTTTGACTACGCAATCATGACGAAGACAATTAGCATCAAAAAAGCAACCCAAGACGATTTTTTTGGTTGCTCGCAGACGTCACGAGAGGAAGAATTTTTTCAAGGCTTCCAGACATCAAGCGAAATAGAAGGTCTGAATTTTTCCGGTTCGAGGTGTCACCATGAGCTGACTGCCGGAGGCTCCAGAGGTCACCTCAGAGGTCCCTTTCCCGGTTAGACGTATGCAAATAACTTGAATATTGTTTTCATCAAAAAACCTCAAAAACGTAAAAGCTGTCCCCAAACGAAATTTTGTGGATGGTTTTTGAAAGAGATAGCCGTAAGAATCTACATGTCAGCATTTACTGAAAAAGCAAACAGGTTGCGGGGAAAAAGGATATGGCGGTTTTTCCATCGGAAAACTTTAAAAACATTTTTCCGATTTTGTCGAAAAAAATTTACATGAAAGAAAATTTACTAGTTGAATAGAACAATTCAGTGGACCTTAAAATGACTTCTATGTTGAATTGATCAAGTAAACTTTTTGCTCAAAAAAAAACAAAAATACGCAAAAGTGCTCTCTTGAGAGAGAAAAAATAAACGTTTTTCTAACTTTTTCAAAAATCCAACAAACCTTTTGATTGAATCCCCTCAGTTTGTTATAAAACAAGCCCTAAAGTTAGTTTGTCGATTTTGCATTTTAGTAAAGAAGCAACTTAAGATTGGCAAAAAATACTTTTTTAACTAAGAAAACTCAAAAGAAATTTTCTTGAACATTGGACAAAAACAATTAATGGATCCAAGAAAACCTATTGATTGAGACTCCCCAGTTTGTTATAAAACAAGCTTTGAAGTTATTTTATCGATTTTGCATTTTAGTTTTCTTGAAGTTTTGATAAAACGATTACTGGATCCAAGAATTCCTATTCAATGCATCTCCTCAGTTTGCAATTAAACATGCTTCAAAAGTTACTTTATCGATTTTGCGTCTTAGTAAAGAGGCAAATTAAAATTAGCAAAAACGATTATTTGACTCAAAAAAATCGAAAAACGTTTTCCTGAAGTTTTGATAAAAAAAATAGTGGATCCAGGAAAACCTTTTGGTTGAGTCTCCCCAGCTTGTAATAAAACAACCTTTAAAATTACTTTGTCGATTTTGCATTTTAGTAAAGAGGTAAATTAATATAAGCAAAAAAGATTCCTTGACTCAAAAAATTCGAAAAACGTTTTCCTGACGTTTTGATTAAAAAATTAGTGGATCCAAGAAAACCTTTTGGTTGAGTGTCAGCAGTTTATAAAAAAAACAAGCATTAAAAAAATTTTTTCGATTATGGAATTTAGTTGAGGCAACTTAATATTAGCAAAAATGCTTCTTTGACTCAAAAAAAGTTTTCTTGAAGTTTTGATAAAACGATTACTGGATCCAAGAATTCCTTTTCACTGCATCTCCTCAGTTTTTAATTAAACAAGCTTCAAAACTATTTTATCGATTTTGCGTCTTATTAAAGAGGAAACTTAATATTAGCAAAAATGATTCTTTGACTCAAAAAATTTGAAAAACGTTTTCCTGAAGTTTTGATTAAAAAAATAGTGGATCCAAGAAACTTTTTTGATTGAGTCTCTCCTATTTGTAATAAAACAACCTTTAAAATTAATTTGTCGAATTTGCATTTTAGTAAAGCGGCAAATTAATACTAGCAAAAATGCTTCTTTGACTCAAAAAAGTCAAAAAACGTTTTCTTGACGTTTTGATAAAAACAGTTAGTGTATCCAAGAAAAATTATTGTTTGAGTCCCCCCAGTTTGTTATCAAACAAGCTTTAAAGTTACTTTATCGATTTTGCATTTTAGTGAAGAGGTAATTTAATATAAGCAAAAATGCTTCCTTTACTCAAAAAAAGTTTTCTTGAAGTTTTGATAAAACGATTGCTGCATCCAAGAATTCTTTTTCACTGCATCTCCTCAGTTTGTAATTAAACAAGCTTCAAAGTTACTTTATCGATTTTGCGTCTTAGTAAAGAGGAAACTTAATATTAGCAAAAAAGATTCCTTGACTCAAAAAATTCGAAAAACGTTTTCCTGAAGTTTTGATTAAAAAATTAGTGGATCGAGTCCTTTTGATTGAGTCTCAGCAGTTTGTAATAAATCAAGCTTTAAAAAAACTTTATCGATTTTGCAATTTAGTAGAGGCAACTTAATATTAGCAAAAATGCTTCTTTCACTCGAAAAAGTCAAAGAAGTTTTCTTGACGTTTTGATAAAAACAATTAGCGTATCAAAAAAAACTTATTGATTGAGTCCACCAGTTTGTTTTAAAAAAGCACTAAAGTTACTCTATCGATTTTGCATTTTATTGAAGAGGAAAATTAATTTCAGCAAAAATGCTTCTTTGACTCGAAAAATTCGAAAAAGATCTTCTTGAAGTTTTGATAAAAACGATTTGTGGATTCAAGAATACCTACTCACTGCGTCCCCTCAATTTGTTATTAAACAAGCTGTATAATTATTTTATCCGTTTTGCTCTTTAGTAGAGGCAACCTAAAATTTGCAAAAATGCTTCTTTGACTCGAAACATTCGAAAAACGGTTTCCTGACATTTTGATAAAAAATAATTAGTGGAATCAAGACAATCTATTGATTTAGTCCCCCATTTGTCATAAAACAAGCTTTAAAGTTACCTTAAAGATTTTTCATTTTAGTAAAGAGGCAACCTAATATAAGCAAAAGTGCTTCTTTGACTCGAACAATTCGAAAAAGATCTTCTTGAAGTTTTGACAAAAACGATTTGTGGACACAAGAATACCTACTCACTGAGTCCCCTCAATTTGTTATTAAACAAGCTGTATAATTAGTTTATCGGTTTTGCTCTTTAGTAGAGGCAACCTAAAACTTGCAAAAATGCTTCTTTGACTCGAAACATTCGAAAAACGGTTTCTTGACATTTTGATAAAAAATAGTTAGTGGAATCAAGACAATCTATTGATTTAATCCCCCATTTGTCATAAAACAAGCTTTAAAGTTACTTTAAAGATTTTTCATTTTGGTAAAGAGGCAACCTAATATAAGCAAAAAAGCTTCTTTGACTCGAAAAATTCGAAAAAGATCTTCTTGAAGTTTTGATAAAAACGATTTGTGGACACAAGAATACCTACTCTCTGACTCCCCTCAATTTGTTATTAAACAAGCTGTATAATTAGTTTATCGGTTTTGCTCTTTAGTAGAGCCAACCTAAAATTTGCAAAAATGCTTCTTTGACTCGAAACATTCGAAAAACGGTTTCTTGACAATTTGATAAGAAATAGTTAGTGGAATCAAGACAATCTATTGATTTAATCCCCAATTTGTCATAAAACAAGCTTTAAAGTTACTTTAAAGGTTTTTCATTTTAGTAAAAAGGCAACCTAATATAAGCAAAAATGCTTCTTTGACTCGAAAAAATCGAAAAAGATCTTCTTGAAGTTTTGATAAAAACGATTTGTGGATCCAGGAATACCTACTCACTGAGTCCCCTCAATTTGTTATTAAACAAGCTGTATAATTAGTTTATCGGTTTTGCTCTTTAGTAGAGGCAACCTAAAATTTGCAAAAATGCTTCTTTGACTCGAAACATTCGAAAAACGGTTTCTTGACATTTTGATAAAAAATAGTTAGTGGAATCAAGACAATCTATTGATTTAATCCCCCATCTGTCATAAAACAAGCTTTAAAGTTACTTTAAAGATTTTTCATTTTAGTAAAGAGGCAACCTAATATAAGCAAAAATGCTTCTTTGACTCGAAAAATTCGAAAAAGATCTTCTTGAAGTTTTGATAAAAACGATTTGTGGATCCAGGAAAACCTACTCACTGCGTCCCCTCAGTTTGTTATTAAAAAAGCCGTAAAATTAGTTTATCGGTTTTGCTCTTTAGTAGAGGCAACCTAAAATTTGCAAAAAATGCTTCTTTGACTCGAAACATTCGAAAAATGATTTCTTGACTTTTTAATAAAAAACAGTTATTGGAAGTAAGAAAATCTATTGATTTAGTCCCCCATTTGTCATAAAACAAGCTTTAAAGTTACTTTAAAGATTTTTCATTTTAGTAAAGAGGCAACCTAATATAAGCAAAAATGCTTCTTTGACTCGAAAAATTCGAAAAAGATCTTCTTGAAGTTTTGATAAAAACGATTTCTGGACACAAGAATACCTACTCACTGACTCCCCTCAATTTGTTATTAAACAAGCTGTATAATTAGTTCATCGGTTTTGCTCTTTAGTAGAGGCAACCTAAAATTTGCAAAAATGCTTCTTTGTGTCGAAACATTCGAAAAACGGTTTCTTGACAATTTGATAAAAAATAGTAAGTGGAATCAAGACAACCTATTGATTTAATCCCCCATTTGTCATAAAACAAGCTTTAAAGTTACTTTAAAGATTTTTCATTTTAGTAAAGAGGCAACCTAATATAAGCAAAAATGCTTCTTTGACTCGAAAAATTCGAAAAAGATGTTCTTGAAGTTTTGATAAAAACGATTTGTGGATCCAAGAATACCTACTCACTGAGTCCCCTCAATTTGTTATTAAACAAGCTGTATAATTATTTTATCGGTTTTGCTCTTCAGTAGAGGCAACCTAAAATTTGCCAAAAATGCTTCTTTGACTCGAAACATTTGAAAATGGTTTCTTGACATTTTGATAAAAAACAGTTAGTGGAATCAAGACAATCTATTGATTTAGTCCCCCATTTTTCATAAAACAAGCTTTAAAGTTACTTTAAAGATTTTTCATTTTAGTAAAGAGGCAACCTAATATAAGCAAAAATGCTTCTTTGACTCGAAAAATTCGAAAAAGATCTTCTTGAAGTTTTGATAAAAACGAATTGTGGATCCAAGAAGACCTACGCACTGAGTCCCCTCAGTTTGTTATTAAACAAGCCGTAAATTAATTTATCGGTTTTGCTCTTTAGTAGAGGCAACCTAAAATTTGCAAAAATGCTTCTTTGACTCGAAACATTCGAAAAACGGTTTCTTGACATTTTGATAGAAAACAGTTAGTGGAATCAAGAAAATCTATTGATTTAGTCCCCCATTTGTCATAAAACAAGCTTTAAAGTTACTTTAAAGATTTTTCATTTTAGTAAAGAGGCAACCTAATATAAGCAAAAATGCTTCTTTGACTCAAAAAATTCGAAAAAGATCTTCTTGAAGTTTTGATAAAAACGGTTTGTGGATCCAAGAATACCTACTCACTGAGTCCCCTCAGTTGCTTATTAAACAAGCCGTAGAATTAGTTTATCGGTTTTGCTCTTTAGGAGAGGCAACTGAAAATTTGCAAAAATGCTTCTTTGATTCGAAACATTCGAAAAACGGTTTCTTGACGTTTTGATAAAAAACAGTTAGTGGAATCAAGAAAATCTATTGATTTAGTCCCCTATTTGTAATAAAACAGGCTTTAAAGTTACTTTATCGATTTTGCTTTTTAGTGAAAAGGTAACTTAATATAAGCAAAAATGCTTCCTTGACTCAAAAAACTCGAAAAAGATCTTCTTGAAGTTTTGATAAAAACGATTTGTGGTTCCAAGAATACCTAATCACTGAGTCCCCTCAGTTTGTTAGAAAACAGGCTGTAAGATTAGTTTATGATTTTTGCTTTTTAGTACAGAGGCAACCTAAAATTAGCAAAAATGCTTCTTTAACTCAAAAAACACAAAAAACGTTTTCTTGACGTTTTGATAAAAAAATTAGTGGATATAAAAAAACCCTATTGATTGAGTCTCTTTAGTTTGTAATAGAGAAAGCTTCAAAGTTACTTTATCGATTTTGCATTTTAGTAAAGAGGTAACTTAATATAAGCAAAAAAATGCTTCCTTGATTCAAAAAATTAGAAAATTGTTTTCCTGAAATTTTGATAAAAAGAATTAGTGGATCCAAGAATACCTATTCACTGACTCCCCTCAGTTTGTTATTAAACAAGCTGTAAAATTAGTTTATCGGTTTTGCTCTTCAGTAGAGGCAACCTAAAATTTGCCAAAAATGCTTCTTTGACTCGAAACATTTGAAAATGGTTTCTTGACATTTTGATAAAAAACAGTTAGTGGAATCAAGACAATCTATTGATTTAATCCCCCATTTGTCATAAAACAAGCTTTAAAGTTACTTTAAAGATTTTTCATTTTAGTAAAGAGGCAACCTAATATAAGCAAAAATGCTTCTTGGACTCGAAAAATTCGAAAAAGATCTTCTTGAAGTTTTGATAAAAACGATTTGTGGATCCAGGAATACCTACTCACTGAGTCCCCTCAGTTTGTTATTAAAAAAGCCGCAAAATTATTTAATCGGTTTTGCTCTTTAGTAGAGGCAACCTAAAATTTGCAAAAAATGCTTCTTTGACTCGAAACATTCGAAAAATGATTTCTTGACATTTCAATAAAAAATAGTTATTGGAAGTAAGAAATTCTATTGATTTAGTCCCCCATTTGTCATAAAACAAGCCTTAAAGTTACTTTAAAGATTTTTCATTTTAGTAAAGAGGCAACCTAATATAAGCAAAAATGCTTCTTTGACTCGAAAAATTCGAAAAAGATGTTCTTGAAGTTTTGATAAAGACGATTTGTGGATCCAAGAATACCTACTCACTGAGTCCCCTCAATTTGTTATTAAACAAGCTGTATAATTATTTTATCGGTTTTGCTCTTCAGTAGAGGCAACCTAAAATTTGCAAAAATGCTTCTTTGACTCGAAACATTCGAAAAACGGTTTCTTGACATTTTGATAAAAAACAGTTAGTGGAATCAAGACAATCTATTGATTTAGTCCCCCATTTTTCATAAAACAAGCTTTAAAGTTACTTTAAAGATTTTTCATTTTAGTAAAGAGGCAACCGAATATAAGCAAAAATGCTTCTTTGACTCGAAAAATTCGAAAAAGATCTTCTTGAAGTTTTGATAAAAACGATTTGTGGATCCAAGAAGACCTACGCACTGAGTCCCCTCAGTTTGTTATTAAGCAAGCCGTAAATTAATTTATCGGTTTTGCTCTTTAGTAGAGGCAACCTAAAATTTGCAAAAATGCTTCTTTGACTCGAAACATTCGAAAAACGGTTTCTTGACATTTTGATAGAAAACAGTTAGTGGAATTAAGAAAATCTATTGATTTAGTCCCCCATTTGTCATAAAACAAGCTTTAAAGTTACTTTAAAGATTTTTCATTTTAGTAAAGAGGCAACCTAATATAAGCAAAAATGCTTCTTTGACTCAAAAAATTCGAAAAAGATCTTCTTGAAGTTTTGATAAAAACGGTTTGTGGATCCAAGAATACCTACTCACTGAGTCTCCTCAGTTGGTTATTAAACAAGCCGTAAAATTAGTTTATCGGTTTTGCTCTTTAGGAGAGGCAACTGAAAATTTGCAAAAATGCTTCTTTGATTCGAAACATTCGAAAAACGGTTTCTTGACGTTTTGATAAAAAACAGTTAGTGGAATCAAGAAAATCTATTGATTTAGTCCCCTATTTGTAATAAAACAGGCTTTAAAGTTACTTTATCGATTTTGCTTTTTAGTGAAAAGGTAACTTAATATAAGCAAAAATGCTTCCTTGACTCAAAAAACTCGAAAAAGATCTTCTTGAAGTTTTGATAAAAACGATTTGTGGTTCCAAGAATACCTAATCACTGAGTCCCCTCAGTTTGTTAGAAAACAGGCTGTAAGATTAGTTTATGATTTTTGCTTTTTAGTACAGAGGCAACCTAAAATTAGCAAAAATGCTTCTTTAACTCAAAAAACTCAAAAGACGTTTTCTTGACGTTTTGATAAAAAAAATTAGTGGATATAAAAAAAAACCCTATTGATTGAGTCTCTTTAGTTTGTAATAGAGCAAGCTTCAAAGTTACTTTATCGATTTTGCATTTTAGTAAAGAGGTAACTTAATATAAGCAAAAAATGCTTCCTTGATTCAAAAAATTAGAAAATTGTTTTCCTGAAATTTTGATAAAAAGAATTAGTGGATCCAAGAATACCTATTCACTGACTCCCCTCAGTTTGTTATTAAACAAGCTGTAAAATTAGTTTATCGGTTTTGCTCTTCAGTAGAGGCAACCTAAAATTTGCCAAAAATGCTTCTTTGACTCGAAACATTTGAAAATGGTTTCTTGACATTTTGATAAAAAACAGTTAGTGGAATCAAGACAATCTATTGATTTAGTCCCCCATTTTTCATAAAACAAGCTTTAAAGTTACTTTAAAGATTTTTCATTTTAGTAAAGAGGCAACCTAATATAAGCAAAAATGCTTCTTTGACTCGAAAAATTCGAAAAAGATCTTCTTGAAGTTTTGATAAAAACGATTTGTGGATCCAAGAATACCTACTCACTGAGTCCCCTCAATTTGTGATTAAACAAGCTGTATAATTATTTTATCGGTTTTGCTCTTCAGTAGAGGCAACCTAAAATTTGCCAAAAATGCTTCTTTGACTCGAAACATTTGAAAATGGTTTTTTGACATTTTGATAAAAAACAGTTAGTGGAATCAAGACAATCTATTGATTTAGTCCCCCATTTTTCATAAAACAAGCTTTAAAGTTACATAAAGATTTTTCATTTTAGTAAAGAGGCAACCTAATATAAGCAAAAATGCTTCTTTGACTCGAAAAATTCGAAAAAGATCTCCTTGAAGTTTTGATAAAAACGATTTGTGGATCCAAGAATACCTACTCACTGAGTCCCCTCAATTTGTTATTAAACAAGCTGTATAATTATTTTATCGGTTTTGCTCTTCAGTAGAGGCAACCTAAAATTTGCCAAAAATGCTTCTTTGACTGGAAACATTTGAAAATGGTTTCTTGACATTTTGATAAAAAACAGTTAGTGGAATCAAGACAATCTATTGATTTAGTCCCCCATTTTTCATAAAACAAGCTTTAAAGTTACTTTAAAGATTTTTCATTTTAGTAAAGAGGCAACCTAATATAAGCAAAAATGCTTCTTTGACTCGAAAATTTCGAAAAAGATCTTCTTGAAGTTTTGATAAAAACGATTTGTGGATCCAAGAAGACCTACGCACTGAGTCCCCTCAGTTTGTTATTAAACAAGCCGTAAATTAATTTATCGGTTTTGCTCTTTCGTAGAGGCAACCTAAATTTTGCAAAAATGCTTCTTTGACTCGAAACATTCGAAAAACGGTTTCTTGACATTTTGATAGAAAACAGTTAGTGGAATCAAGAAAATCTATTGATTTAGTCCCCCATTTGTCATAAAACAAGCTTTAAAGTTACTTTAAAGATTTTTCATTTTAGTAAAGAGGCAACCTAATATAAGCAAAAATGCTTCTTTGACTCAAAAAATTCGAAAAAGATCTTCTTGAAGTTTTGATAAAAACGGTTTGTGGATCCAAGAATACCTACTCACTGAGTCCCCTCAGTTGGTTATTAAACAAGCCGTAAAACTAGTTTATCGGTTTTGCTCTTTAGGAGAGGCAACTGAAAATTTGCAAAAATGCTTCTTTGACTCGAAACATTCGAAAAACGGTTTCTTGACGTTTTGATAAAAAACAGTTAGTGGAATCAAGAAAATCTATTGATTTAGTCCCCTATTTGTAATAAAACAGGCTTTAAAGTTACTTTATCGATTTTGCTTTTTAGTGAAAAGGTAACTTAATATAAGCAAAAAAGCTTCCTTGACTCAAAAAACTCGAAAAAGATCTTCTTGAAGTTTTGATAAAAACGATTTGTGGTTCCAAGAATACCTAATCACTGAGTCCCCTCAGTTTGTTAGAAAACAGGCTGTAAGATTAGTTTATGATTTTTGCTTTTTAGTAAAGAGGCAATCTAAAATTAGCAAAAATGCTTCTTTAACTCAAAAAACTCAAAAAACGTTTTCTTGACGTTTTGATAAAAAAAATTTAGTGGATATAAAAAAAACCCTATTGATTGAGTCTGTTTAGTTTGTAATAGAGCAAGCTTCAAAGTTACTTTATCGATTTTGCATTTTAGTAAAGAGGTAACTTAATATAAGCGAAAAATGCTTCCTTGATTCAAAAAATTAGAAAATTGTTTTCCTGAAATTTTGATAAAAAGAAATAGTGGATCCAAGAATACCTATTCACTGACTCCCCTCAGTTTGTTATTAAACCAGCTGTAAAATTAGTTTATCGGTTTTGCTCTTTAGTAGAGGCAACATAAAATCTGCGAAAATGCTTCCTTGACTCAAAACATTCAAAAAACGGTTTCTTGACATTTTGATAAAAACAGTTAGTGGATCCAAGAAAAACTAATGATTGAAACCCTCATTTGTCATAAAACAAGCTTTAAATTTACTCTAATGACTTTGCATTTTAGTAAAGAGGTAACCTAATATCAGTAAAAAATGCTTCCTTGACACAAAAACCTCGATAAAAATTTTCTTGAAAGTTTGACTACAAAAATAGTGGATCCAAGAAAACTTTTTGATTGAGTCTCCCCAGTTTGTAATAAAACAACCTTTAAAACTAGTTTGTCGATTTTGCATTTTAGTAAAGCGGCAAATTAATAATAGCAAACATGCTTCTTTGACTCAAAAAAGTCAAAAAACCTTTTCTTGACGTTTTGATAAAAACAATTAGTGTATCCAAGAAAACATATTGATTGAGTCTCGTAAATTTGTAGTAAAACAAGCTTCAGAGTTATTTTATTGATTTTGCATTTTAGCAAAGAGGTAAATTAATATAAGCAAAAAAGATTCCTTGACTCACAAAATTCGAAAAACGTTTTCCTGAAGTTTTGATAAGAAAAATTAGTGGATTCAAGAAAACCCTTTGATTGAGTCTCAGCAGTTTGTAATAAAACATGCCTTAACAATACTTTATTGATTTTGCAATTTAGTAGAGGCAACTCAATATTAGCAAAAATGCTTCTTTGAATCAAAAAGTTAAAAAACGTTTTCTTGACGTTTTGATAAAAACTATTAGTGCTTTTTAGTAAAGAGGCAACTTGGTATTAGCAAAAATGCTTCTTTCACTCAAAATTTGCAAAAAACGTTTTCTTGATGTTTTGATAAAAACGATTAGTGGATCGAAGAAAATCTGCCTGTACGTTGAGTCCCATCAATTTGTTATAAAACAAGCTGTGAAATTATTTTATCGGTTGTGCCCTTCAGTAAAGGGGCCACTTGAAATTGGCAAATTTGCTTCTTTGACTCAAAAAGTTTGAAAAAAAAATTTACTTGAAGTTTTGATAAAAAGAATTAGTTAAGTGGATCCAAGGAAGCCTATTCATTGAGTCCCCTCAGTTGGTTATAAAACAAGCTCTAAAATTATTTTATCGGTTTTGCACTTTGGTAAAGAGACAACTTGAAATTGCCAAAACTGCTTCTTTATCTCAAAAATTCAAAAAATTTTTTCTTGACGTTTTGATAAAAACAATCATTGACCTCCCTCAGTTTGTCTAAAAAAAACAAATTTCAAAGTTTAGTGTTTTGATTTTGCATTTTAGTAAAGAGGCTACTTAAAATTGGCCAAGTTACTTCTTTGACTGAAATAAAAAACAATTTTTTAAAACAGTTTTCTAACGTTTTCATTAACACAATTATTAGATCCAAGCACCTGTTGATCGCACCCGCTCAACATGTTAAAAAACAGGCATTATTATTAATTTATCGGCTTTACTTTTTAATAAAGAGGCATCCAAATTGGCAAAATTGCTTCTTTGACTCAAATATTCAAAAAACGTTTTCTTGACGTTTTAGTTAGTACACTTAATGGATCCAAGAAAGCCTATTAAACAGGGCCATTTAGTTTATTTGAAGACAAGCTAAGAAATAATTTTATCACTTATCAAAACTGCAAAGAAGCCACAAAAAAGTGGCAAAATTGCTTCTCTGACTTGTAGACATCAAAAAACTTTTTTTCTAACGTTTGATTAAACTACCAATCGAGTTGTAAAAAGATCTATTGAATCAGCCTCATCAGTACATTAAAAAACCAGCTCAGAAACTCTTTCACAATCAACAAACCGTGAAGAACCGACAGAAAAACTCCTGAAACGCTTGAAAACTGGACAATCACAATTTTTTGTTTTTGTTTTGTGCAAACTAATAGGAGCGTTCCTGGTTAATGAGGTAAAATGCACTGAAATCAAATTATCTACAAAAACAAAAAGGAAAATAGTTCTTTTAGCTCTTTTCTCCACTTCAAAAGCAAGAAAATCAAAGGCTCGAAAAAATCTGCCACTTAAATTCCCTCACGCAAATATTCCCTCCAAGTTGCAAAATTCAAACGTCTCTTCCTTTTTGTCCCCGGTCCCAGAAGTTGCCGAAAAAATCCTTTTGCCTCTTTGGTACTCAGTAGTCACCAGATAGAAGAGAGAAATTTTGGTGTCAGTAGTTATAATTGTAGATGAACTTCAAAATTTAGTGTCAGCAGTTACTAGAAGAGGAAGAAAATTTCAAAGAAATTACTTCGCAATTTTAGAAAAGAAAACAAGAAGCAAGCAGTTCAACTTAAGAGAAAAGATTTTCAATCGAGCTTCAATAAATCGAATTGTCTTGTCTGATTGTCTATAGCTCACGTTGCCTATTCGGACCGCATTAAAAACATTTGGTTTTTTTTCAACACAAGCTCTAAGAAGTAGCAATCTCTAAGCATTTTTTATTCCTTGTTCTTAAAAAAGCGTTTGTCTTTGTAAAAGGGTGTAATAAAAACCATTCAAAAGCCATATGCCTATTTTACTAACAAGAATATTTTGATTTTTTTTGAGTTTAGCAATATTTGGTCTCTTTTATGAAATAACGAAGCAAGCGCGCGCAAACGGTTACTTTTCACCATTTAGAGTCTTTTTTTTTCAAAAAATTACGTCGTATTTGCATCTCTCCTGTTTTGAAGCCGTTTCTTACCTATTAGTACGAAAAAGACCAACAAGAGCAAGACAAAAAAGGAATGTCAATGTTGTCAGTACTTGTCAAACGAATTCTAATCGGAGAGCTGAGTTTGAAAAGCAATCTGCACCTTCTACAACCTGAAATTGATCAGCGAAAGAGTTTCAGATCACTCACCCTGCTCATCAATAAACCAAAAGCAAACGTTGATGAGTAAAAGACGACACATGATACCGATTCAAAAGAAAGACCAAACTCCAGCAGCACTTCATCTGTCAAGGAACAATTTTCAGCCCTTCTGTCACGTCTAGAGAAATTCAAACACGAAATTGACAGTTTTGATGACGATGAACTACTCAGGCAACCCTCAACTAGGATACACGATGATGTCAGTGTAACAGATCACACGACTGTAAGATTTTCAGCCAACAGAGATGCTCACCATCAATGAACGAGATTCCGGAAGCAAGCGACCCAGAACATTTATCATTCCCCAACAGACTCCCGAGCATTTTGCTCTCACTGATACAACAACCTCTGCTGTTGAGCATTTTACAGGCAGCCAACAGCAGTTTCTGTTGGCTGCTAAAACAGACTCTGATTCAACCCAGCCGTTTAAAATTGTAAGCACGCAAAATAAATTTCAAAACAATTTTCCTAAGGAAAACCCTAATAATCAATTTCAGTAAAAAAAACATACTATCTGAATTTTCTCGAGATATCGTGAGGAACTGTTCCAGACGCTAAGGTTTCAACCAATGAGCATGGGTTTTTCCCAAAACCCGGATCACATAATCCCTGCTTGATGAATCTCAATTCTGTGAAAAAATTTCATTCAAGAAAACCTGCAGAATCTAGATTTTATTCTGTCCCGCCAAAACAACCATTTGAACTGAGTAACACAATAACTAATTTGAATCAGTTCTCTGCAAATGTCTGCCAAAACGAAAAAAATTCTTAGGCGTCCGACATAACTTCTTTACCGTTACTTAATGGACAAGAATTGAAAAGAAAACAGAGAAAAAGATTTTGCTTGGAATCTGTACTCAATTGTAGCCACAGCCACAAGTGAAAACCGTTAGCATTGAGCTTTTCAACCCATTCGGTGTTCAATAAACCGCCTAGTGAAAATCAATAACTCTAAGAGTTCCCATTGCTTCGTCATTCTCAACGATTCCCCCACAAGCACTGCTTTCATTAGAGCGAAAACCCGAGCACCATTTTCCACATTCACATCAAATAGCCAGCGTATTACATCCAATATCAAATGAAAAGTTCGAAGAGCTTTCATTTGAAATCAACCTCCACCGTGGACCTCAAACACAGCTCCATATTGGCAGAATTCAACAAGTGAACACTCAATCAAGTCACCATCTCTAACAATTCAAAACTTTAATGGCAACGCATTGAAGTATCACGAATTGGTAAATAAACTTTTTTGCTCGTACCTAACAACACAAGTATTACTCACATGCATCGTATCAACTACTTGAAAAATGCAGTTACTGGCAAAGCAAAAGATGTCATCCATGCATATTCGTGTGATCCTGCTTATTATAGGACAGCTTTTAACGAACTCATGTGATATTTTGGTGATCCTACAATAGTGGTGAACGCCTTCATATTTCAATTGGAAACCTGGAAATCAACTAACAACTATAAGTAGCAAAACTACTTTGTAGTCTTTGCTTCGTTCTTCTAACGTTTAGCGCGAACTTTCCAATACCTGGCGTAAGGAGCGGACCTACAGAGCTCAACACTTATAAAAAAAGGCTAAAAAAAAGATTCCGCATAACATTCTCCTCAAATGGACAGAGCACGTCGTTACATCAATTGAGACACCAGCTGCTTTAGTTGAATTTCAGAAATGATTAGAAGTTCAAGCACTTGTGTACAATAAGATACATCGCGAAAACTTCCTTCGAAATAACCTTCATATAAACAACTTTAATTATTCTAGGAACTTGAACAACCGCGATAATCACGCAACTAATTTAGGTTTTCCGGCACAGCCGACTAGCAATTAGTTCGCGTTGTTCATTAACAATTAGCTCTTTATAGTATTAATTACTAGGTTTTGCCTATATCTAGATCTAGTTTTATTAACAACTCAAGTGTTGCTGTATCAATTTCATTTATTAGATTTCTTTTGAATAGATAGAGGTTTTAACATGGGAATAGCTTTTAATATTATATACGTAAAATCTTTTATCATCGAAAGTGTTTAAACTAGTCTTACTTGTTTCTGTTGTTTTAATATAACGTCCTATTTTTTGTATTCTACACTCCTCTACCGTTCTCTCTGTGTTATATATTAGGGCATTAAAATGCTCTTCATGTTTAGCCTCATTACGTTTCTTTATTCTTTTTTTGGCATTATAGTGTTTGAAGCTATATGTCTTATGTGATAGATTTATGATCTCATCTATGATTTTACTTGCTTGACTTAAGATGGGGTTATTTGTTT
The DNA here is from genome assembly GCF_964194025.1 of Convolutriloba macropyga. Lineage (NCBI taxonomy): Eukaryota > Metazoa > Xenacoelomorpha > Acoela > Convolutidae > Convolutriloba > Convolutriloba macropyga. The sequence continues at coordinate 38,773,035 of NC_134472.1, forward strand.
TGATTGGTATATCAAAATTGTAGAAGTCCCTATTATCGTCTGAGATATTGCCACTAATAAAGCCTAATACAAAACTATCTGTATTCATATAATGAAGTTGTATATCTTTAAGTGATGGTTGTAGAATATTATAGAATACATCATACATATGTAATTTACTTAATTCTAACATAATGACGCCTACATATATTATTGAATCATATTCTTTTTTTGTGTATTCAAGTTTGGTATAATTTTTATATCTATTTATCTTTTTAAAAGTGGGTTTACTTACACTTTTTGTTATTTTTTTTTCATCATGTAAAAACATAGTTTGAAAGAAAATATGAGGATTCGTACGCCTTCTTCCATATAATGAATTGTTCATTAATTTCATTACATCTTTTTCTGCTTCAGTTTTAGTTGTTGCTTGCTTGGTGGTGTTAATTTGAATATAGTCTCTACATACATAACCTTGTTTAAATTTGATTACTCTATGTGTTTTAGTACTTTTTACACCATTTTAACAAAAACATTAACATCTTATAATGAACAATATAATCTTTTTCATTTTTGGTCTAAAATTAGTTTCTCTGTTATTGCTCTAGCTTTTTCCTTTTTTGTCTACAGACTATTTCGTTGTCCTTTATCTTCTTTTTAGAAGCAGTAGTACTATTTGCTCTGTTTTATCTTGACATATACCAAGGTAATGTATATATAAGCATCGCAAACTATGTAAAAACCGTAATCACTAGGATCTGAAGAATTTAATACATAATCTAGAGATGTGGCATAGTACTTGAAGTCCTTATAGGTTGCATCCTAGCCCCGCCATATAGATTATTAGCGTCTATGTGCCAGATTTTTCTGTTATTATTACTACTATTAATATATCTATTACCCTTTATACCACATATAACACCTTTCTTTGCTTCAACAAAAGCATCTAGCATTGGTTTATCCTGTAGTTTATCTAAAAAGAAACAACTTATCATTAACCAACAATCATAACGCTAGCCAGGAAGATATACATAGTGTAGGGGATTGACTTTCATGCAAAGAGCAACTTATTCATTGATACAATAGTCTAATATTCCCTCATCATTTGATAAGTACTCTATACTCAAATTCTTTCCAGTTTTTTGACAATTTTCATTATTAAAGATATCTATTTCTTTGGTGTTGCTAATTTATTAGATAGACAAAAATTGAAGTCTTCTATTTTGAGATTATCTCTAATTTTGTTGGACGACGTTGTCGTGGTGGCCCAATCATCTAAACTAATATGTTCACATGTATATAGTGTTTTAGTTTTAAGCCCGTATATCCTTGCCATTCGATCTAGAGGCATTGCTGAGAAGTTATAACTATCTAAGAAATTAAGACAAACAATACTAAGCAACTTATTTTTGCCAACAGCTAATGGTGTGTTATCTAATTTTCTTTTGTCATTATTCTGTTTAACAAGATTACTATACTGTAGATTGAAGTCATAACCGGAGTTATTATGGAATATAACGAGATTGAAAATTTGTTGTCAGTATCTTAGATTTTATATACTACATGCAGGTCCTCTATATTTACCGGTTTCATGACAGTGATTTCTTACTTTTCTTATGCATACCTTTCACATATATGACAATTGTTATCAGCCTCATGATATAATTTATCTTCTTCAGTAAATATCCTTTGTTTGTTATACTTGAAATTATGCTCAGTTTCATTAGTTAGTAGACAAGTAGCAAATTTTTTCAGACAGCCATGACCAAAATAGTATTTGAAGTTACTGTTACACTTGTAAACCACACTTACTGGTATACTGGTATAAGTTGGGCTATTATATAGTTTTGGATTTTAGCATTTGCCGGGCTAATATCAACAACACAACATTTTATATCAGCAGTTATAATATTTTATTCCTGTCGTTTATGTTAATTTATTACAAAATGTGTTTTTTCATGGGGCAAACAATCTCTTGTTTAAATGAGTGGCTACAATCATGATTGTCGTGTTTGAATAAAAAGAGGAAAACCAATTTGTACATCTATTACAATAAATATATTTAGGATTACTCTTCTTTGGCGTATCTATTTTTTTCTATTTTCTTAATTAGAGCACAGTGTTCAACCCAGACCAATACTCTCACATCTTTTCTACCTTCATCAAACTCAAGGCTGGTTTCAATAGCTCTACTTTACTATTACTACAACGGATCTATAAACAGTTGTTAAGATTGTATTATTTCTTTATTCTTCTTTCATAAGCAATTCATCTTCATGTTGTCGTGGTACAATTAGGTTATTTACATAATTACTTTCAAGAAATGCATGGTCCTTAGTTTAAAGTATCCATCCAGTACTAGCTGAATGTAAAAAATTATTTTTGGAATTACGTATAATTAATAATGATTTATTGTTTTTTAGTTCTGGTGGTAGATCTATATAGCTATCAATAGATGCTTTTGTTGGTTTAATATTTATTTAAAATTTTTTTACTCCGAGAAACTCAAAGTCATAACTATAACCTTCATATATTTCCTTTACGAAGTCTAGCCATTGCTTAAATTCTCCATATTCATATATAGCATTATTAATAAAATAGTCTGCGTTGAAGAATATTTTCGTTATCTGCTTTAATCCGTTACTTAAAACTCTTAAGGGGTCAAAGCTGGTAACAGTTTTCAATTTCTTCTAATGCGTTTTTATTTGCTTCATCTATGTCAATAATTTAATTTTCATACTTACCTGTAATACAGATTTTTTTCATATTTTAACTAGGTTTTTTATCATAGTCTTTTGTTGTCTCTAAATATTTTTTATTGCGATTGTATAAGAGTGTTTTTAGGGCTATTTTGTTTCTAAATACTTCATTACATTCTTTACAATTATACTTAATTCTACTATAGATATCGTCTTCAGTTTTAGTTTTAGCTTTAGTTATAGTATTATCTTTAGTAATAGTATTATCTTCAGTAAAATTATTAGCGTTAGTAATCTTATGGGTCTTAGACCATGTCTCACCATCAGCATTATCTGCAGCTTTATCCTTAGTAATAGTTATATTTTTAGCACTAACGTCATCAACTTCGTCGCCTTATTAGCGTTCTGATTGTTCTATATATTCATTTGTGAGTGTGTGTTTAATGAATTCCTTCATTGAATTGAATAACAGGTTGCAAGCGATGCGAAATTGTACAACGTTATGCTGTGAGGTATTCAATTTTTATTTGAATTCAATGAAAAGAATGAATTTCAAAAATATATCAAGTGACTTCAAAGTGCGATAATTGTAGAAATAAAACTTGGCGTGTATATTGTGATAAATGTAGATCTCAACTACATAAATGTTTTATATGTTAGGATATGATTAGCATAAAAGATAGATACAATCATATGTGCAAGCATTATAATAATCCTGATTTATGTATATATATATATATATATATATATATCATGCAATATGTGTAAAAGTTATAATCATATAACATCCTTTAGATTTGGTAGAGATGAATGGAAGTTGTGTGTTTATTTAATTAGATATAGGTTCAGCCATACTAAAAATCAGTTCAGAGAACATTTATAAAAGTATAAAATTCAGTTATAAACTGTAGGGGAGATATGAAACAAGAAAAAAACACAACTTACTTTACTAGATTTAAACTGGTATTGTTGTTTTCAATTTGTTTTTTAACGTTGTTTTACCTGCTTTATACCCGTTCTTATTTGTTAGAATAATACTGGGGACGTCCATTGGAGACAGTGGGGATAGAACCCGAACAATCCGTCTGATAACGGTTAATGACCCAGCTTAACTATGTGCTAGTGGATTGCACATAGTGAGACAAGATATAATAGTTTTAAATTTTTTTTTAGGAAATAGAGTGCTGTAGTAGGTGATATGTACAATACTATATTAGTGGATAAAACAAGGAAACCAGTTTGGACCATTCCTAGCGTAGACACGCGGTTTGGATCGTTCATAGCTTATGCGCCAGCATCGCGGGAATGATCCGAACCTAGTGGCTGGTCGGGCCTGTTTTATCCACTTCTACCTAAAATAGATATAATTTTTAGCAAGTGAAGTGCTGAATTTATTCGACAATCACAAATGTTTAAATTAAAAAGTTGAAAACAGAGGTTTTTTAACAGATAATTGGATTCAGTTACAAGATTTTTTCTTCGATGTTATTAATTGATGTTCAATTTGAATTGTTTTAAAGACTAGATTTTTTTCTCTACGAATTGTTTAGTTCTTTGCTATAGTGTAGCGTTTGTTAGTTGAGGCCCTAAGTTCAGACTGGACCCGTATAAAAAAGTCGAGACAATGAAATAAATAAACTTCGAACAAAAATGACAGAAAACGAGATGGCCAAAAATGGCGAGAAAGCGAGAATATTAGATAGTTTCAGATATATTGACTTTCTGGGACAGGAGTTGTGGTCCCATATGCAATTCGTGATAGCTGCCAGTTCACTGAGCATAGCTCTCGACAAATACCCCACCACTCGAGAGCGATTTGGAAGATGTGTGATCCTCAAGACGTCACGAGATTTCAGGAGGACCCTCCCAATACGCATTGAGTCAGTCCCAGATCTGAGTATTCATCCAGAAGCCGAGACCGGTCAGAGTGTCTTTGATATCAATATCCTTCCGGGTCAACGGTGATCCTGTGGCACGACGTCATCAACAACAGCTTGACGTCCCACCCTAAGCATCCCAGGACCCCACTTACGACGGCTCATCTTCTAAAGGAACTGGAACGAATCCCAAACCTGGTGGCAATCGTATACGTCCAAAGAAAGATGGAACGTCCACAGCTCCCGACCTCTTCTAAGACCTACTCAAATTCCGATTCCCAGTGATTCACATATCAATGGATCTTCTAACAAAGTGGGAGCAAAACAATCCCCACTACACTAAACCCTACCAAAAACTACAGGTCAGACCGTTCTTGGAAGTCTAACTTCTGACAAATTTAAAAAGCTACGACTACATCAAGAAAATCGTAAACAAGAACAAGCGACTTCTGCAGAGTAAAAGAAAGAAAGCTGCTTCAGACGTAACTACAAAGCACTAGGTAAAGTTTTATCAGTAATTTTTACTTCCTACGGCGCCGTTTATTTACTGGGCCAAAGGTGACTGACGTCCTCTCCAGAAACTTCCCAAGCAACTAGCTCTAGTCAAATTGACTTGAACTTGTAGAGCTTGTAAGAAAAACATTCCAAACCGCAATCAGACCTTCAATTGTGTGGCATGCAATTGTCATCTACATCTTGATCCAGCCTGTAAGGGGCTATCGCCATTAGCTCTTAACGGAATCAAAGAGTTGGGACAAAATGCAATGCTACTTTGTACTGCGTGCGTGAACAACAACGAAAGAGATGCTTTCATCCGAACTGTGATGCAATTAAATGATAAGTTCGATCAAATCAATGTGACAGCAAAAATGGAAAGCATTGAAGCAAAAGTAACTGATTTAGTGGAAGAGCAGATCAACGAAGCAGTGAGGAAAACACACTAAATATTGGAAGAAATTTATTTATGCCAGCGTAGTCAATAAAGTAGAGGACAACAAAAAAATGACTATGTCAGAAACCCCAAAAGAGCGCAACATAAGTCTTTCCCACAACATTGAAATGAGTTTTAGAGTAAAAGGGATCCCAGAATACCCAGACAAAACTCGCCACCAGATTTTTGTCCCCACACATGAACATGTAACCCACATTTTGAAAACCACAGGAGTGGAAGATGAAATTGTCAACCTCAGGCGGCTGGGAAAATTCCAGAAAGAACAACGCAAACCAAGTGCTGTTCTTGTCATTTTGCCTAGTGCCACTTCCGTCAACCTTGTCATGGCCAGAAATGTAGAACGACGACCTGAACTGAAAGACATGAACGTGTTTGTCTCGCGAGACCTCTCAATTGAGATTCCCGCAAAGAAAACATCTGTCTTAAAAGGCGTAAAGAACTCATTGGACAAGGCGTTGAAAGGGATAAACTGAAGATAAGGAACTTCACATTATACAGCGACGGAATAGAGGTGCCACTAAACGACACCCCTAACAATCAAACCAAAACATGACTATCTCATCTCCAGATCCGGCAGGTTAACGCCCGCGTGGATTGCCAAAGACGTTTCAAAAAGACAAACTCTATTAATTTTGGTTCGTACAACGTTATATGCATCTGCGAGACTAGGCTGAACCCAGGCATCCCAGACTCCGAACTATTAATAAACGACTATACTATATACCGGTCAGACAGAGAACACTGTAACATTAACCTGCACGGTGGATCCTTGATTGCAGTGAAAAACTATTTAGACTCTGAGAACATTAAGGTGGATGTTGAATGTAAAACAATATGCAAAATCAGGTTTATCAGCGAAGAGATATATATCTGCTCTTTTTACAATCCACCGCAGAACAGCCAGTACAGGTATAATGTTGACTGTTACCATCGTCTACTAGAGGTCATTCCCAAAAATCGGAAAGCAGTGATATGTGGCGAACCAAATTTTCCCTCAACGAATTGGGGAGCTTATTGGAGCACCAAAAAAGAGGAACAGGACGTCCTCAACATCCTCGAAAAGCGTTTCCTCAGAAAAACTATTGACTTCCCGACTTGCGGTGAAAATGTTCTTGATGTACTGCTCTACCAAAGCTGCAAGGAATTCTCGCAAATTGACAAAAGAATTTCGAGGCCCTATACGACTGTAGTGATCATATTCCTGTTGTTTTGTCCTTAGAAATTGATTAACAACGTGAACAACGGACTAAAGAACGTTATTACAGTTTCACCAAAGCAGACTTTGACTCTATACTGTGCCACATGTCATCGAACTCTTTCCAACCTCTATGTTTCTCAAGTGCAATTAACATGTACAACGAATTCCAGGGTTACGCCATGATTTTCATCGACAACCATGTTCCAGGAAGAACTCGGTTTCGACAAAGCCTTCCCCCAGGATAGCCGCTGCCACTTCAAATCAAATGAAAAGGCTGAATACCCAACGGATCAGGCTAGCTACTCGCCCCACTACCTACAGGAAGAACAAAGTGCGTGCTGTTTAAGCGGAAGTGCTCCAAAATTGCAAAAACCGATCAAATCGCTTATCAGGAAAAAGTGTTTGGCACTAGAAACACCAATGAAATCTTTCGACATTTGAAATATATAAACAAAGCATCTCGAATACCAAAAACTGTAGAATATAAAGAAGAGTCAGCAAGCACAACCCGGAGCAAAGCGGAACTGTTCAACCCATTTTTCACTCTGTGTTCGTACCAAAAGTACCATTCACTGTCAACAGATACCAAAACCAGAAAGGCAAACTCCAGAACTTCAAAGTCTCCGTTGGAATAATTGAAAGATTTTTGGACGAGCTTGACATCAAGAAGTCCCGGGGCCCCAACAATCTACCGCCGATCTTCTTCAAAGCAACAAAGGAACAAATGTGTAGAACATTGAAAACCATGTTCAAAATTTTCAAACGTATCGAGAAACTACCCTTGTTTTGGAAGACAGCGGCCGTAGTACCAGTGTACAAAAGGACAATCCGAAACTCGTCGAAAAGTACCGACCCATATCTCTCCTTTGCATTGAGAGCAAGGTCTCCGAAAATTACATATACGTACCGCTATACAACGACTTCAAAAACTTTTTGTCGAAAAATCAACATGGTTTCGTCAGGAAAAGATCAGTGATGAGTAATCTCCTGCAATTATTGAATGAAATATATGTCGCCATGGAAAAGAATCCAGCTGCTCAAGTCATTGCATTTTACAGTGACTTTTCCAAAGCATTTGACACCGTGCCCCACGAACTATTCATGTCCAAACTAAGTCACATCGGCGTTGGTGGATGTTTTCTAGAAATCCTATACGACTACCTAAGTCATCGAAAACAATACGTACGAATTGAAGTTCACACATCGAAAGAATTACAAGTTTCCAGCGGAGTACCACAAGGCTCCCTACTGGGGCCTTTACTCTTTTGCATCTTTACAAACGATCTTCCCGATGTTCTAACTTTCAGCTAACCTTTCATTTTTGCGGACGACCTAAAAATCCTAGCCATCGGTAAATCAAACGAAGAAGTCCAAACTGATATAAAGAGAATTGGGAAATGGGTAAAATCAAATAAAATGAAACTAGCAGTCAGCAAATGCCATTTACTCAACTTTCGAGGGACATGCGCATGTCTATTATTAAACGGACAACCACTAGGGCAGCCTGGGAAAGTGAAAGACCTGGGATTCTACATTGCGGACACGTTAAACTGGAGTACGCACATCGAGCATCAATTCGAGAAAGCAAATAAAGTATTCTACTGTTTGAGGAGAAACGTTGCCTTCAATGTCGAATTCTAAGTGAAACCAGGACTATACAAATCAGTCATACTACCCGTTTTGCTCTACGGGATGAATTGCGCGTATCAATCTAGAACAGATCAACGGAATCTCGAAAATCTTCCGGGGCGGGTACTGAAATGGGTGTGGGACCCCACCGTGGTGACTACAAAGCTCAGTTGAGACTCCTGAATGTCCTACCTCTACCCCTCTTTATCCAATTGAATGATCTGCACCTTTCGAAACTTTACAAGGACATTGAGGAGTACAAAATCAACCTATCCATTCAATCAAGGAACAGAGTGCAAGTAACGCTGAAGTCAAATAAGACACAAACTGAACGAAGAAGGACTGAATTTGTCTACAGAACTGCTAGAGTAGTGAACAGAATACATTAGAAAGTCTACTTTAATTGCGAAGTTGGACTGAAGAACAGAATCATCAATCTTATGTGGTGGCACGTGGAAAATTGGTTTTCCGAAAACAACGTCTGAACGTGGCAGATATGCTTTTTCTGTGCGTGTTGCAGAAACAACTGGACAAATTTCTGAACAGACAGCGGGGGCATTGGCCCCTCCAGGCCAACGGAATCCAAAATAACAACAACATTTTACCTCAAAAGTTTTCGTCTCTATTGAGGTACTAAGTCTCCCAGGTTGAGGTTACGCTCGAAATTGACCCTGATCAGATCGTTCCAGACAAGTGTGACCTCTGATCAGACCGAAGTGACCTCTGAGCAGACGAGTTTGCGCTCGAAGATCATTGTGCGCTTGAAGCCGTCTCTGATCAGACGAGTTCTAGACCGAAGTAACCCCTGATCAGACAAGTTCCAGACCCTTGTCCAGACAAGTTCCACACCATTTTCCAGACGAGTTCCAGACCATTCATTGTCCAGACTAAACTGCGCTCGAAATATTGTCCCAGACCATATGCATGGAAGACCACTGCAGATCTTAAATAACAAACTGTAACCAATGCACGAACTGTAACCAACGTATTCCAAACATACTCACTAATGACATAAAGGTTGAAAACCCATGGTATATCCCTAAAGACTTCGCTACTGCTACTACTACTAAAGTATTGCACAAACATACATGGCAATTAATAAAACAAAAAGATATATAAAAAAAGTTTCTTAGCAATAAACGTGTCCAGATATCACCCAGGTTAAAGTCCCGAAGCGAGTCCTGGGAAATATGTCCCGGAACATGTGCGCGCTCGAAACAAGTCCCGGGAATATGTGTGCGCTCGAAACTCGCCTGATCAGGGGTCACTTCGGTCTCGCCACCTCCGACCTGGGCTGTCAGCTGCTAAAGCCATGCAGATGTTGATATAAAGAATGAACAAAAAATTGTTCTTGTTCTATTGTGATTGTTGAATACAGCGAGATAAAAAAAATATCTTCCACGTTTTCCGGATTTTCTTTAATCTGCCTTTGTGAAGCGCGGTTCAAATGGAAGAAGAGGAGCAATTGATTTCTTAAAAAATCTGTGAAAACTTAGTGCCTTCGAGCAGTCGTTTGTTTGTTTTCTGCTCTACGAGTGCACATGTTTGATACTTTGCGTTTTTTACGTATCTGTTGGTTTTGGATACCAGGAGCATGAAATTTAGTTATCAGTTTGGACATAATTGTTGTACTTGTTATGTAATTTAATTTCTCTGAAGGGATTCCTCCTGTTTTTGGACACTGGGATCATTAGATTGAGTTCATTGAACCCATTCTATACAAGAGCTTCCAGATTTGGGGGTTTTCGAAACCAAATTCTAAGGATTTTTTGGGAGCAGTCTCAACCAGTATTCACACAACGAAGTCACGCAGACGACTGGCAGTTTTCTTGAGTTAGTTTCTCCAAATTTTTAGCAAGAGCATGAAATTTAGCCATCAGTTTGAAATTAATTGTTTTACTTGTTATGTAGTTTCAAGTTTCTGAAGGGATTCCTTTTGTTTTTTCTAGAACATTGTCCATATTGATAAGCAATTTTTGCAATCAAAATAAAGTTGCTAATTTCAAACTTTTTGATAGATGCCTTTCTCCAACACTTGTTAAATATTGGCTAGTCCCGGCCCTTCCCAGCACTACGTTCTCGTCAATTATTTCGCATTTTCCAAATCTATCCTTAAGTTAAATTTATTACACTCAAACATCAGCTGAGCAAAATGTAAAAGCAAAGGGTAGAGATAACTCTTCAAATCAAAAAATAATTGCAAATTAAATGAGTCTAACTAGCACCCCAACTTCTTCAACAGCAGGTCCTATTGACACATCAAAAGTTTTGCAGTTCAGATCCTTTTGACACATCAAAAGTTTTAGAGCTTCGAAAGTAGAGTATGCAGCTACAAAAGAGAGCGAAGCTGATTTTAGTCTTTAGTTAAGACATCAGGTCAGCGTAGCTGCCCTCTTCTGGATGGAAGGGCTTTAAAAATGAGTATTAGGATAATTTGACAAAACGATGCTTTCTCGACATCAGTCGTTCTTTATTCAGATTTGTTCTTTTAACAGATTTGATATTTTTAGGCTGCGCTAAGGCTTTAAGGGAATAATTTTGCTAGTAGTTTAAACAATTTTACATCAAAGGTTGTTGGGTTGAGCCTGAATTGTTGGCCTTGATGTCTAATCTTGCATCATCATCAGTTGTCGCTGAACCTACTAGCACAGATTTCCACTACCAACAGCTGAGTTAGAGAATTGATCTCAAGATCATAACAGATCTCACTTTGCAATTGCACACTTACTTATATCTGATATAGGAGTCTGATGTGGGTGTCATTAAAAAAAACTAAGTCACTTCAACGACATAGCGCTCAATGTTTTTCTTTCTAAAGCCAAGTCAAGTAGTAGTAGTAGTAGTAGTAGTAGAAGTAGATTAGAATTCAGTACAATGTTGTTAGAACCCACGTAATAAATTTACAAACGAGTTATGTCTGAGAGTTTTGCTGGAGGGTTACAGTTTTTGTATAGGCTCAAAATTTTCCAACTACGCGTGTTATTTTCGACATGTCTCATAAAAAAGTAGCGCCCGAAGAGATCACTAAATCTTGGTTTTCCTTTGCTCTGTGAGTAATTTGTTTGAATGTTTGCTAATGATATTGAATAATTGGGAGCTGCGTGACGATACGTTTTCATCACTTCTGCTCAGAAGAGTTTTCATTATTTTTATCTCGCTACTCTTTCGTCGTCTCATGCAATATTTTTCATAAAAACTTATATGATGAACCATATTGAAATCTCATCAATCGTCAATTAGATCACAACGAAGTAAAACGGATTGTGGCTCAAAAAATAGAGTAATTGCTATTTTTTTAGTTTTATTAAGCGTTCTTTATAGCTGTTGTTTGCACCAATGATCAACCTAGTCGCGCTTTTTGGATGCAGTAGACCTGTTTTGCTTCTAGACCAAATTGACACCAGTACGCGATTACAACGACAATGTTTTCTACGTATGTGTTGAAATTTGATTTTACTGGCGATTTGTAACGGATGTTCCTTTTGAGGAACCAATTGGACTATTGGGCTTTTGATTCTCTTTGTTTTGCATTTTTGTGCCATTTGAGGCTTTCGCTAACAATGATCAACCTAGTTGCGCTTTTTGGATGTTTTCTATTGCAAGTATATCTGTTTTGCTTGTACACAAAATTCACACCAGTACGCGATAACAAGGACAATGTATTCTACGTATGCGTTGAAATTTGGTTTTTCCGGCAATTTGTAACGGATGTTCCTTTTGAGGAACCAAATGGACTTTTGGGTTTTTGATTCTCTTCGTTTTGCATTTTTGTGCCATTTGAAGCTTTCGCAAAGAATACGTCCAAGATGTGAGATCGCATTTGTATTTCGTTTATCATTGAGGCAATGTTGTGCACTCTTTTTGAAGCTGATTATTTGACATATTTTATCATGCGATCCCATAGCAATTTCAACACACCATTGTTGAAAGGAAATCATCTGTGTAATTAAAAATCAGACTGTGGTTAATGTTACTTGATAGATCGTTAATGTAAACAAGAAAAAGGAACCCACCCGAGATAGACCACTGGAGTGCACCACTGGTTACACTTCTGAATTGTGATCTATCTTTCTTTATTTATCCTGATTTCTACAAGTTTTTCAATTTCCCGTTATTGTGATACTGCGTCAAATGTTCTTTGGGATTCGAGGTACAAAACGAAATCTCTCAATTCCAGTTTTGTAATTACATATATAGAGTTTGTTTGAGAAGCGTTATATTTGAATGGTTGATCTTTGTGGTCTAAAACCGAATTTTGAATCATGAAACACATGATTCACCGCTCTATAGCTGTTTTTGAATATAAGGTTCTCAAATATTTTTGAGAGAAAGCATAGTATTTTATATAGTGGACTTGATGTTCGAGAGCAAGTATTTTGGATTTGCGTACTTTTTAACATAATAGTTGCAGTTTTTTGAATCAAATGCAAAGTCGAATTCGATACCAAGGGTGGGAGTTCCGCACGGTGAGATTTAAAATTTGGTAAACTTTTGTTAAAAATCTTGTTGAACCAGCCGTACCATTGATGTTTAAGAAAGTCGATATTGCTGTAGTAGAAAGGATTAAAGGGGTTTTCGGCTATTGATTGGCTAAATTTAGCCAAATAATCTCTATTGTACACCTTTTAAATTTTCCGTTTTTGGTTTCCGAGGAATTGTTAAAAATGATGACAGTCGATTAGGCAAGATGGTCAGAACATTTTTCTGTTGTTTATGTTGTATAAATGGCTTAAACTTTTTTCACTGATTTAGTTGATCCAAAATTGAGGTTCAATTATTAAAAAGATATAGTGTTTGCTGTTTCCTAACACATCGGAGAAAATTAGGGTTTGTTCGAAATTTTCTTCTAGGAAGAAACTTGACCAATTGCAATTATCCTCTTCAGATGATATTATCGCTTTCCAGTTTAAGCACGAAAGATTGAGATGTCCTGTGACAATAGAGGGTTTGTTCTTTTTCGATCTAATCTTGATCAATCCACAAAATTTCAGATGTTTTTCTTTGTTCCATTTTTGGGGTCTCCCTCTCGGAAGGCTGCATGCGCTAGCTAAGTTTTTTTCTTCCTCTGAACAAGTAAGCGAATCTTGTTTTTTATTCGTGTGCTCTAAATTGTCGCCTGTTTCGAATTGTTAATCTCTATTTTTTTTGTTGCTGATACAATTTGATAAAGCTATATTTCGGCATCAGGCAGGGATAGTGATTGAAGATTTAAAAATTGAACTGAAAGTCTGTTTTCTTTAAAACGGTCGTCAGGTTTAAGGATGCTGAAGCCACCCTCCAATATCCGCAGCAAAGAATTTTCCGGTAGTTTTTTTTGAATGGTTAATCTTTGTGGTCTAAAGCCGAATTTTGAATCATGAAACACATGATTCACCGCTCTATAGCTGTTTTTGAATATAGGTTTCTCAAATGATTTTGAGAGGAAGCATAGTATTTTATTGGTCTGAAATTCAAGATTGATGTTTTGTCGCCATTTTTATTGATTGGTGTACTCTCGCTGGTTTTCCAGAGATTTGAGGATTTTAATTTTTTGATAAAAGTAGTAAATAACAGATGTAGTGATCTACATAAAGTCCGTGCGAGGAGTTTAAGAATCAAGTTGACGAAAACGTCTGCTCTTGCTTTGTTGACATATAGTTTTGCCATCATGATATTGGCTTCCGATAATGGATATATTAAATATATCTTGGCAAACACTGAATAGGCGAGAGCTTTTTCGGACCTTGGATTAAATACACTGTCAAAAAATTGACTGAAAAATTTAGCTTTTTTGGGGTCAGTAGATGCCACTTTTCCTTTTTGATGCAATTCGCTCGGAAATTGTGGACAGTTTTGGTTTGATCTGGGATATTATTGAGTTTTGCTTAACTGTCGAGTGGCAAAAATATACGCTCAAATTTGTTCCTGATCATCTCCACTACTTTAGTGGATTTGATGTTCGAGAGCAAGTATTTTGGATATGCTTACTTTTTAACATAATAGTTTCAGCTTTTTAATCAGATGCAAAGTCGAATTCGATACCAAGTGTGGGAGTTCCGCACGATGAGATTTAGAATTTGGTAAATTTTTGTTAAAAGTTTGTTAAACCAGCCGTACCATTGATGTTTAAGAAAGCCGATATTGCTGTAGTAGAAAGGATTAAAGGGGCTTTTGGCTATTGATTGGCTAAGTTTAGCCCAATAATGTCTATTGTACACCTTTTCAATATTCCTTTTTTAATCGGGGAATTGTTAAAAAAGATGACAGTCGATTAGGCAAGATGGTCGGAAAATTTTTCTGTTGTTTATGTTGTATAAATGGCTTAAACTTTTTTCACTGATTTAGTTGATCCAAAATTGAGGTTCAATTATTAAAAAGATATAGTGTTTGCTGTTTCCTAACACATCGGAGAAAATTAGGGTTTGTTCGAAATTTTCTTCTAGGAAGAAACTTGACCAATTGCAATCATCCTCTTCAGATGATATTATCGCTTTCCAGTTTAAGCACGAAAGATTGAGATGTCCTGTGACAATAGAGGGTTTGTTCTTTTTCGATCTAATCTTGATCAATCCACAAAATTTCAGATGTTTTTCTTTGTTCCATTTTTGGGGGCTCCCTCTCGGAAGGTTGCATGCGCTAGCTAAGTTTTTTTCTTCCTCTGAACAAGTAAGCGAATCTTGTTTTTTATTCGTGTGCTCTAAATTGTCGCCTGTTTCGAATTGTTAATCTCTATTTTTTTTTGTTGCTGATACAATTTGATAATGCTATATTTCGGTATCAGGCAGGGATAGTGATTGAAGATTTAAAAATTGAACTGAAAGTCTGTTTTCTTTAAAACGGTCGTCAGGTTTAAGGATGCTGAAGCCACCCTCCAATATCCGCAGCAAAGAATTTTCCGGTAGTTTTTTTTGAATGGTTAATCTTTGTGGTCTAAAGCCGAATTTTGAATCATGAAACACATGATTCACCGCTCTATAGCTGTTTTTGAATATAGGTTTCTCAAATGATTTTG
The DNA here is from genome assembly GCF_964194025.1 of Convolutriloba macropyga. Classification (NCBI taxonomy): domain Eukaryota; kingdom Metazoa; phylum Xenacoelomorpha; order Acoela; family Convolutidae; genus Convolutriloba; species Convolutriloba macropyga. The sequence continues at coordinate 38,788,360 of NC_134472.1, forward strand.
AGAGGAAGCATAGTATTTTATTGGTCTGAAATTCAAGATTGATGTTTTGTCGCCATTTTTATTGATTGGTGTACTCTCGCTGGTTTTCCAGAGATTTGAGGATTTTAATTTTTTGATAAAAGTAGTAAATAACAGATTTAGTGATCTACATAAAGTCCGTGCGAGGAGTTTAAGAATCAAGTTGACAAAAACGTCTCCTCTTGCTTTGTTGACATATAGTTTTGCCATCATGATATTGGCTTCCGATAATGGATATATTAAATTTATCTTGGCAAAGACTGAATAGGCGAGAGCTTTTTCGGACCTTGGATTAAATACACTGTCAAAAAATTGACTGAAAAATTTAGCCTTTTTGGGGTCAGTAGATGCAACTTTTCCTTTTTGATGCAATTCGCTCGGAAATTGTGGACAGTTTTGGTTTGATCTGGGATATTATTGAGTTTTGCTTAACTGTCGAGTGGCAAAAATATACGCTCATATTTGTTCCTGATCATCTCCACTACTTTAGTGGATTTGATGTTCGAGAGCAAGTATTTTGGATATGCTTACTTTTTAACATAATAGTTTCAGTTTTTTAATCAGATGCAAAGTCGAATTCGATACCAAGCGTGGGAGTTCCGCACGATGAGATTTAAAATTTGGTAAATTTTTGTTAAAAGTTTGTTAAACCAGCCGTACCATTGATGTTTAAGAAAGCCGATATTGCTGTAGTAGAAAGGATTAAAGGGGTTTTTGGCTATTGATTGGCTAAGTTTAGCCCAATAATGTCTATTGTACACCTTTTCAATATTCCTTTTTTAATCGAGGAATTGTTAAAAAAGATGACAGTTGATTAGGCAAGATGGTCGGAAAATTTTTCTGTTGTTTATGTTGTATAAATGGCTTAAACTTTTTTCACTGATTTAGTTGATCCAAAATTGAGGTTCAATTATTAAAAAGATATAGTGTTTGCTGTTTCCTAACACATCGGAGAAAATTAGGGTTTGTTCGAAATTTTCTTCTAGGAAGAAACTTGACCAATTGCAATCATCCTCTTCAGATGATATTATCGCTTTCCAGTTTAAGCACGAAAGATTGAGATGTCCTGTGACAATAGAGGGTTTGTTCTTTTTCGATCTAATCTTGATCAATCCACAAAATTTCAGATGTTTTTCTTTGTTCCATTTTTGGGGGCTCCCTCTCGGAAAGTTGCATGCGCTAGCTAAGTTTTTTTCTTCCTCTGAACAAGTAAGCGAATCTTGTTTTTTATTCGTGTGCTCTAAATTGTCGCCTGTTTCGAATTGTTAATCTCTATTTTTTTTTTGCTGATACAATTTTATAATGCTATATTTCGGCATCAGGCAGGGATAGTGATTGAAGATTTAAAAACTGAACTGAAAGTCTGTTTTCTTTAAAACGGTCGTCAGGTTTAAGGATGCTGAAGCCACCCTCCAATATCCGCAGCAAAGAACTTTCCGGTAGTTTTTTTTGAATGGTTAATCTTTGTGGTCTAAAGCCGAATTTTGAATCATGAAACACATGATTCACCGCTCTATAGCTGTTTTTGAATATAGGTTTCTCAAATGATTTTGAGAGGAAGCATAGTATTTTATTGGTCTGAAATTCAAGATTGATGTTTTGTCGCCATTTTTATTGATTGGTGTTTTCTCGCTGGTTTTCCAGAGATTTGCGGATTTTAATTTTTTGATAAAAGTAGTAAATAACAGTTGTAGTGATCTACATAAAGTCCATGCGAGGAGTTTAAGAAAAAAGTTGACGAAAACGTCTGCTCTTGCTTTTTTGACATATAGTTTTGCCATCATGATATTGGCTTCCGATAATTGATATATTAAATATATCTTGGCAAAGACTGAATAGGCGAGAGCTTTTTCGGACTTTGGATTAAATACACTGTCAAAAAATTGACGGAAAAATTTAGCTTTTTTGGGGTCAGTAGATGCCACTTTTCCTTGTTGATGCATTTCGCTCGGAAATTGTGGACAGTTTTGGTTTGATCTGGGATACTATTGAGTTTTGCTTAACTGTCGAGTGACAAAAATATACGCTCAAAATTGTTCCTGATCATCTCCACTACTTTAGTGGATTTGATGTTCGAGAGCAAGTATTTTGGATATGCTTACATTTTAACATAATATTTTCAGTTTTTTAATCAGATGCAAAGTCGAATTCGATACCAAGTGTGGGAGTTCCGCACGATGAGATTTAAAATTTGTAAATTTTTGTTAAAAAGTTTGTTAAACTAGCCTTACCATTGATGTTTAAGAAAGCCGATATTGCTGTAGTAGAAAAGATTAAAGGGGTTTTTGGCTATTGATTGGCTAAGTTTAGCCCAATAATGTCTATTGTACACCTTTTCAATATTCCTTTTTTAATCGAGGAATTGTTAAAAATGATGACAGTCGATTAGGCAAGATGGTCAGAAAACTTTTCTGTTGTTTATGTTGTATAAATGGCTAAAATTTGTTTCACTGATTTAGTTGATCCAAAATTGAGGTTCAATTATAAAAAATACATAGTGTTGTTTGCTGTTTCCTAACACATGGGAGAAAATTAGGGTTTGTTCAAATTTTTCTTTTTGGAAGAAATTTGACCAATTGCATTCATCCTCGTCAGATGATATTATCGCTTTCCAGTTTACGCTCGAAAGATTGAGGTGTCCTGTGATAATAGTGGGTTTGTTCTTTTTCGATCTAATCTTGATCAATCCAAAAATTTCAGATGTTTTCCTTTGTTCCATTTTCGGGGGCTCCCTCTCGGTAGGTTGCATGCGCAAGCTTAGTTTTATCTGCCTCTGAACAAGTGAGCGAATCTTGTTTCTTATTCATGCGCTCTAAATTGTTGACCTTTTCGATTTGATGTTAATCTTTACTTTTCTTTGTTGCTGATACAATTTGATATTGCTATATTTCGGCATCAGGCAGGGATAGTGATTGAAGATTTAAAAGTTGAACTGAAAGTCTGTTTTCTTTAAAACGGTCGTCAGGTTTAAGGATGCTGAAGCCACCCTCCAATATCCGCAGCAAAGAATTTTCCGGTTGTTTTTTTTTGAATGGTTAATTTTTGTGGTCTAAAGCCGAATTTTGAATCATGAAACACATGATTCACTGCTCTATAGCTGTTTTTGAATATAGGTTTCTCAAATGATTTTGAGAGGAAGCATAGTATTTTATTGGTCTGAAATTCAAGATTGATGTTTTGTCGCCATTTTTATTGATTGGTGTATTCTCGCTGGTTTTCCAGAGATTTGCGGATTTTAATTTTTTGATAAAAGTAGTAAATAACAGATGTAGTGATCTAAATAAAGTCCGTGCGAGGAGTCTAAGAAAAAAGTTGACAAAAACGTCTGCTCTTGTTTTTTTGACATATAGTTTTGCCATCATGATATTGGCTTCCGATAATTGATATATTAAATATATCTTGGCAAAGACTGAATAGGCGAGATCTTTTTCGGACTTTGGATTAAATACACTGTCAAAAAATTGACTGAAAAATTTAGCCTTTTTGGGGTCAGTAGATGCCACTTTTCCTTGTTGATGCATTTCGCTCGGAAATTGTGGACAGTTTTGGTTTGATCTGGGATACTATTGAGTTTTGCTTAACTGTCGAGTGACAAAAATATACGCTCAAAATTGTTCCTGATCATCTCCACTACTTTAGTGGATTTGATGTTCGAGAGCAAGTATTTTGGATATGCTTACTTTTTAACATAATAGTTTCAGTTTTTTAATCAGATGCAAAGTCGAATTCGATACCAAGTGTGGGAGTTCCGCACGATGAGATTTAAAATTTGGTAAATTTTTGTTTAAAAGTTTGTTAAACTAGCCTTACCATTGATGTTTAAGAAAGCCGATATTGCTGTAGTAGAAAGGATTAAAGGGGTTTTCGGCTATTGATTGGCTAAGTTTAGCTCAATAATGTCTATTGTACATCTTTTCAATATTCCTTTTTTTAATCGAGGAATTGTTAAAAACGATGACAGTCAATTAGGCAAGATGGTCAGAAAATTTTTCTGTTGTTTATGTTGTATAAATGGCTAGAATTTGTTTCACTGATTTAGTTGATCCAAAATTGAGGTTCAAATATAAAAAATACAGTGTTGTTTGCTGTTTCCTAACGCATCGGAGAAAATTAGGGTTTGTTCAAATTCTTCTTCTTGGAAGAAATTTGACCAATTGCATTCATCGTCGTCATATGATATTATCGCTTTCCAGTTTACGCTCAAAAGATTGAGGTGTCCTGTGATAATTGTGGGTTTGTCCTTTTTCGATCTAATCTTGATCAATCCAAAAATTTCAGATATTTTGCTTTGTTCCATTTTTGGGGGCTCCCTCTCGGAAGGTTGCATGCGCAAGCTAAGTTTTATCTGCCTCTGAACAAGCGAGCGAATCTTGTTTCTTATTCATGCGCTCTAAATTGTTGACCTTTTCGATTTGATGTTAATCTCTACTTTTCTTTGTTGCTGATACAATTTGATATTGCTATATTTCGGCATCAGGCAGGGATAGTGATTGAAGATTTAAAAGTTGAACTGAAAGTCTGTTTTCTTTAAAACGGTTGTCAGGCTTAAGGATGCTGAAGCCAACCTCCAATATCCGCAGCAAAGAATTTTCCGGTTGTTTTTTTTTGAATGGTTAATCTTTGTTGTCTAAAGCCGAATTTTGAATCATGAAACACATGATTCACTGCTCTATAGCTGTTTTTGAATATAGGTTTCTCAAATGATTTTGAGAGGAAGCATAGTATTTTATTGGTCTGAAATTCAAGATTGATGTTTTGTCGCCATTTTTATTGATTGGTGTATTCTCGCTGGTTTTCCAGAGATTTGCGAATTTTAATTTTTTGATAAAAGTAGTAAATAACAGATGTAGTGATCTACATAAAGTCCGTGCGAGGAGTTTAAGAAAAAAGTTGACGAAAACGTCTGCTCTTGCCTTTTTGACATATAGTTTTGCCATCATGATATTGGCTTCCGATAATTGATATATTAAATATATCTTGGCAAAGACTGAATAGGCGAGAGCTTTTTCGGACTTTGGATTAAATACACTGTCAAAAAATTGACTGAAAAATTTAGCTTTTTGGGGTCAGTAGATGCCACTTTTCCTTGTTGATGCATTTCGCTCGGAAATTGTGGACAGTTTTGGTTTGATCTGGGATAATATTGAGTTTTGCTTAACTGTCGAGTGACAAAAATATACGCTCAAAATTGTTCCTGATCATCTCCACTACTTTAGTGGATTTGATGTTCGAGAGCAAGTATTTTGGATATGCTTACTTTTTAACATAATAGTTACAGTTTTTTTAATCAGATGCAAAGTCGAATTCGATACCAAGTGTGGGAGTTCCGCACGATGAGATTTAAAATTTGGTAAATTTTTGTTAAAAAGTTTGTTAAACCAGCCGTACCATTGATGTTTAAGAAAGCCGATATTGCTGTAGTAGAAAGGATTAAAGGGGTTTTCGGCTATTGATTGGCTAAGTTTAGCCCAATAATGTCTATTGTACACCTTTTCAATATTCCTTTTTTTAATCGAGGAATTGTTAAAAATGATGACAGTCGATTAGGCAAGATGGTCAGAAAATTTTTCTGTTGTTTCTGTTGTATAAATGGCTAAAATTTGTTTCACTGATTTAGTTGATCCAAAATTGAGGTTCAAATATAAAAAATACATAGTGTTGTTTGCTGTTTCCTAACACATCGGAGAAAATTAGGATTTGTTCAAATTTTTCTTCTTGGAAGAAATTTGACCAATTGCATTCATCCTCGTCAGATGATATTATCGCTTTCCAGTTTACGCTCGAAAGATTGAGGTGTCCTGTGATAATAGTGGGTTTGTTCTTTTTCGATCTAATCTTGATCAATCCAAAAATTTCAGATGTTTTCCTTTGTTCCATTTTCGGGGGCTCCCTCTCGGAAGGTTGCATGCGCAAGCTAAGTTTTATCTGCCTCTGAACAAGTGAGCGAATCTTGTTTCTTATTCATGCGCTCTAAATTGTTGACCTTTTCGATTTGATGTTAATCTCTACTTTTCTTTGTTGTTGATACAATTTGATATTGCTATATTTCGGCATGAGGCAGGGATAGTGATTGAAGATTTAAAAGTTGAACTGAAAGTTTGTTTTCTTTAAAACGGTCGTCAGGTTTAAGGATGCTGAAGCCACCCTCGAATATCCGCAGCAGAGAATTTTCCGGTAGTCTTTTGTTAGTGGGATTCGGTAATAGCTCACCGTTAATTCATTATCACAATCTCCGGACTTCAAAAATAGAGGTCAAACAAGTTAAGAAGATTCATTTTTGCTTGACTTGAAGTTCCCGATTTTAATTCATTTTGAGTTGAAACAACATTATTGGACTATCGGTAGTTTTGGGTGCCTAATTATAGATTAGCTGATTGATTAAGATTTATAAGAGTGGTTAGGTCTGATGTTAGGTTTGGTGTACAATGAATGAATTTAATCCTCGGTTTGGTCGGTACACAATATCAGTTCTATCATCGTGGTAAATCAACCAAGTCAACAAAGATAGGTCAGTTTCGTTGATTTGGCCCGAAGCCCGAGCTTTGTCTAATCAAAGGTCTATTTACTTTTCTGACACCTATCAACCTAGTGTCAGCCATAAATCAGGTAATAAATCAAGTTTTAAACTAAATCTTTAACCTTGAAACCCAAGGTTTTTAGTGCATCTTTTTTATATACGTCTGACTCTCACTATTAGAGACTACAGCAGTGACTTGCATACATTGTTATCGGTAGTACTGGGAGCTTTTTCAGAAAGATGTTCTATGGTAATTACGTGGCACTTGGCATGATGGTAACCGAAATCAGGATCATGTTTTTCAACGGGTCAGAAAGTTTTTCTTGGTAAGCAAGATAGCCCATAGCGCTACCATTGTGAGCGTACCACTTCCGCGTAGAAAAAGGAGCTAGACAAAGCGCAAAAACAGCGTCCTTTTGCACTTTAGCTAGCTATGACTATCGGCAGTACTGAATTCAGGTATCGGTAGTAACCCAAATCAGGATCATGTTTTTCAACGGATCAAAAATTTTTCTGTTAGCAAGAGACCCGACAGCGTTACCATTGCCCGCGTTCCGCTACCGCGTATAAGGTGCTAGATAAAGTGCAAAAGAACAGCGTTCTTTTGCACTTTATCTAGCTCCTTTTTATCGCCTAATTAGAGACTTCAGCACTGACTTCCATTACATGACTATCGGTTATACTGGAGAATTGTAAAATCCTAGTTTTTGCTTTCTTGTTTTTGATACCACGTTTCTCTTCATTGAATAGAGAACTTTGTTTACTTAAGACTCAGCTGCAATTGAGAATGCCAGCTCATATCTTCAGTCATCAGGACTCCTAGGCCACTGGACGCAGATGATTCCGGTACTTGATTCTGAATTGCGAATAGGTGAAGTTCTCTGAATACAACCTTTGCGTTTGTTTTCCGCCAGTATCATTATGGTTCGAAAAGCCCATTAATCAATTGAGTACATGCGCTCAGTTCTAGTTGAACTCCGCAGTGTCTTCTATCTGTTAGAATGTTCTTCAGGTCGTCGGTGAAAATGTACGGATCACTAAACTGCGGTACTTCCGGAAGGTCCTTTATGAATATTTTCAGATGCCAATAACCGGGTTTTCTGATGCCAATAACCTCTGTATTTTTTTCAGAAAAATGCCTTGCCTTTTGCTTAAGCTCCGCAAACTTCTGCTCTTTGTAGAATCTGATGTCAGATTGATGAAATTTCCAAATGGCCACAGCTGAATATTTTGAGGGCAGCGTTTAAGTTGTCATATTTTTGCTAACATCTATCACTGACCGCAGTCAACTATGGGTGCGGGGGAGTTTCTATCTGTCGCTGCATTTATTTCCCTTTTCTGGGCAACTTTGTTTAGTTTCAATCTCGTGCTCAAACGATCTAAAAGTCTTGGTCGTTTATATGAAAGAACGTTGGCAACATTCGGTATAACTGTAGCTTTGGGCCATATCAAGGTGTTCTCAACAAAATTTAACAGAGTGCTTGTTCGAGCATCAAGCTGCTCCCCAATGTGGCAGCGGAAATGGTTTTGTATGGGAGCGCTTTTTGGTCTGTTGGCGATGTTTCTGTCAGTTGTTGTTTTGTCCCTCGCATTATGGCAAACGTTACTAGGACTGGCAACTACTGCAAAGCCAAATAAAAACTCAAACAGCAGCACCCAATTGAATCAAGGGAGCCAGCAACTTACAATGTTAATTCCCGGACTCAACGTTCCAAGTTCTCAGGTTGGATTTCCCAAGTATTTTGACAATCAGCAGTTTAAATATGAATGGTATATCTTATCTTTGTTTAGATTGTCTATATGGTGCTGGCACTCCTATTTAGTGCAATATTTCACGAAGCTGGCCATGCCCTGTGTGCAATTGGTGAAGGGGTGAGAATGAATGGATTTGGATTTTTCCTCATGATTGTGTATCCTGGAGCATTTGTCGACCTCGACACAGAATCGCTCCTCAGCAGGCATCCACTGCAGCAATTAAGGATTTATTGTGCAGGAGTGAGTAAGTTCTTTTCCCCCTCACTAATACTTTCAAAACATTAAATTTTTAGCTGCCGAGAATTTTTTTTACTAATCTAAGTGAATTGAAAAATTTTATAACTATAACAAAACGTTTGGTTCAACATTTAGCGTTTTAAGAATCATTATAAGCATACAAATACTTTGGTCCTTATACTTTTTGGAGAAATAAATTATTGGAGAAATAGTATTTGTCTATCTACTGAAAAATGTTAACATAGTTTGACCATTTCGCTATTTAATTTTTAAACTTAATTTTCCATAGCTCTGGAACGAAGTTTTTTTGGTCTGTGCTTTTCTGATTCAAGCCGATCACATTTCTACCTAGTTACTTGCTCTTTTTTAAGAATTGGGGATTACTGGCCCTTTTAATTTTTGTATGTTTGTAATAAGCAGACAAGGGTGCTTTGCTTCTTATAACAAAGTCATTTTTTGGAATAGTTGAGTTTGAGTATTTTCTTAGGTATGCTTTTCTGTTTTGGTTTTGACTTGTGGTTGGCTCTCCAATTTTTTTAGGAGTTTCATTTTTTAGAACGTATTTCGAATCTTACAACAATTGCAATGTGGAATTCGCATCATTTTGCATTTTTGTTTTAATTTAGTGAGCGGTTACTACATTTAGATTGCCAGATTTTTCGGGAAAAAACGACAGTTATAAAATTTCCTTGCATCTCACATTGCCCAAGAAGTTGGAAAATGATTTTTTTTGGGATATTAGATTTTTTTCTGCTAGATCTATGAAAAATACCGATATCATTTTATTTTACAGGTTGTTTTCTGGCTCGCTAATGGATCGGCAGTGTCGTTCGTCAATTTTTTCAGCAACTGGAATTGATTTTGTTGATATTCTTATCGTTTCCTAAATGTTTAAACATTTGAACTAGCTTTTGAAGTATTTTAGCAGAATTTTGTTGCTGAAAGTGGTCCTTCATGCTGATCACTTTCTTACCTGATTACTTGCTTTTTTTCAATCGGAAATTGGTGGCGTTTTTTAATATTTTATATATGTAATAAGTTTGACGAAATTATCGTAAACGTATCTTTTTATGGATAGTTTTTGCTTGACCGTTTTGTTTGACCAATACGTCGGAGTTCAGGAGTTCGAACCGCTCCTTTGCTCGGAATTTTTTTGCAACCATAAAAAATTATCTAAGCTATAGTACTTCGAGAGCAATTTGAGCAACTTTAGTCCAATGTGTTCTCTGATCCCAATTTCTATTGGCAAGTGGTCCCACATTCTCGAGAATTTTCTTATTACTGTTCAGTCATTACATTTAAACTGCCTCAATTTTCGGGAAAAAACTTAGACACGTATGATATTTTCTTCAATCTCAATTCATCAAGATTTTGAAAGACGCCTTTTCGGTCATTTGATTTCTATCTTTATAATGCATCACTAAGTCAAATCTAATTGTCCCAAATTATTTGTCTTTTTAATCTCTCTAAAATGATGAAGCTGTCAACGATCACCGAAATTGAAATGTGACAAGAGTAAATTGTACCTTTCTTGATTTTAACGGTATTAAATTTCTGACTAAGTAAGTTGATCCAATAGCATTCGCCCCTTTTTGTCAGCATTCTGCTTAGCTGTCTGTCAATGTTCATTTTTAAAATCATTTAGCGGAGATGACGACAACTAACATTTGGTTTCTGTTATAACTCAGCAGCAATGAAAATTTTAAATGTGCGATTCATAATTTTGTGCAGCTTTAATTTTATCTCTGTTCAATATTGAAATTTTCTGTTCCGTATATTTATCAGTTTTTTCTGAAAAATATCGTTTGTTTTTAATTGCTCTTGAACGAAGTTCATAGCAATTATTTTAAACGCGTTTTGATGCAAATTTTTCGCTTGACCGTTTTGCGCTTTTCTTCTAGAACATTCCTTGACTTCTCAAGTGACTCTTTCACGCTTTTGTTCTTCAGTTATGAGTGATCTCTATTGCTCTCACTCCGAAGTAAAGCTTGTTGCTAATACAAAACCGGTTGCAGCTTAGCGAATTAAGCGCATGATAGCTGAGTGGGCAGTGCATCTGGCTAGGGAGCGGGAGGTCAGTGATTCAAATCCTGGGGGGGGGGGGGTCAAATGTTTCAACACCCCACCCGCCTTTCGTTCGAGAGCAATTCTTCCGACCTTAGTCGGTTTATTTTTATAGAAGGCCCTGGACAGTTTTGGTGTGGGTTCATGTTATCTCTGAATTGTAATACACCCCACCCGTCTTTTGTTCGAAAGCAATTTTTCCGACATTAGTCGGTTTATGTCTGTAGAAGGCCCTTGACAGTTTTGGTGTGGGTTCATGTTATCTCTGACTTGTAAAATACTTCGTTTTGCATATCTCCAAGAAATCGTTTATTTATAGTAAAAAAAATTAGGGACTCAAGGACTTTTCCTTGAGAAACTTTTTAGTTAATAATCACCCAATATGAATAAATGGTTCCTTTTTTAACTCTGCTTTCTTTTAGATAGAAATGTTTCTAGCGTAGAGTAAAGCGTGTAAAGTTTCCTCTATGAAGCCCATTGATTGAATGTTGTGCGAGAAAGTTTTTGTGAGAAATAAAGTTGAACGCTTTTGCCAGGCCTAAAAATACTGATAACAGTTTCATTTTGCTCTACCACCTTAATTATTGACTCTGTATTTGAAATGGCTGTGTCATTCGACGAATTTTTTTCATAATTCCTAATTTCTTGTTTGTGAATTATCTCGTTTTTTAAACGTTCGAATTTTTGGAGTAGAAGCCTCTCAATTATTTCATCTAGATATTGTCACAGAATTTGGTGTTTTGTTTTCTGATTCAATCGGATCACCTTTCTGCCTGGCTATTTGCTCTTTTTGCAATTAATGGCTTTTGTTTTATTTATCTGATTAGTAGGCATTGGCTTTTTTGCTTCCGGATAATAAAGTCGATTTTTCGTTAACTCTTGTGTAATTTCTTAAGTATTGTTTTGTTTTTTTTTTTAAATTTGGACTTGTGGTTGGCAATCCAATTTTTGTAGGAGTTACATTTTTCATACGTTTTTGAAGAAATAACATTTGCAACGCTGAATTTGCACCTATTTATTTTCTCTCCCGGCCCCAATGGTTGATGCAGTTCTTATTTTTAATTACTGTTAGTTTACTACATTTAGACCGCCAGATATATTGGAGAAAATCTCGACTGTTGTCAAATTTTCTGGCATCTCGTGTTTCCAAGATTTTGAAATACGCCCTTTTCGGATATTAGTCTTCTTTCCTTATAATGCATTAATAAGTCAAGTTTTAATATCCGTGTTTATTTGTCTATTTTTTCTCTCTGAAATAATGGAGCTGGCAAAGATTACGGAAAAATCAGTGAAATTGAAATTTGGCATGACTAGTGATTTAAAATATTCAATTCTTTGATTTTGACGGTATTACGTGTCCTACCAGTTGAATAACTTCTTGCTAAGTAAATAAGTTTTTCTGACTTCGCTACTTAGAAATTCCTTAATATGCGATTGATTATTTTGCAAAAGACTTCAACTTTGGTTTTTTTGAAAAATTGATGTTGCTTTTTGATTTAAGACCGTGGTCGGTTTTTGTGTGATATAAGGCATGTGTTTTTCCTTTGTATCAATAATTTTAATACACTAAAATAAATTAAGTACTCAAGTACTTTCCTTGAGGAACTTGTTTGTTGTCTGTCATTAGGTATAAATGGCTCCGTTTCAACGCTTTGCTTTCTTGTGGAAAAGTTTCTAGCATAGATTTGGATCCCCTACCATGTCAAGAGTTTGAATTTTCTCCGATAGCTTTTGCGAATTTGGGTTGAAAGCTTTTGATAGTTTTACGGTATATGGAGTTTTGTTCTCTGAGCTTGTTTATTGACTCTGTGCCAGTGTCATTCGACAATTTCTTTTTTGAGCAATCTGAAATGAATTTTGTTGATTATCTCGTGTTTTCAAAATTTTCGAAAATTTGGTGTAGAATCCCTTCGCAAGTTATTTTAGTTATTTTAGCAAGTTATTGGCACCAAATTTGGTATGTGCTTTTCTGATTCAAGCCGATAACATTTCTACCTATTTACTTGCTCTTTATAAAGAATTGGGGATTACTGGCCCTTTTAATTTTTGTATGTTTGTAATAAGCAGACATGGGCGCTTTGCTTCCTTATAACAAAGTCATTTTTTGGAATAGTTGAGTTTGAGTATTTTCTTAGGTATGCTTTTCTGTTTTTGTTTTGACTTGTGGTTGGGTCTCCAATTTTTGTAGGAGTTTCATTTTTTAGAACGTATTTTGAATCTTATAACAATTGCAATGTGGAATTCGCATCATTTTGCATTTTTGTTTTAATTTAGTGAGCGGTTACTACATTTAGATTGCCAGATTTTTCGGGAAAAAACGACAGTTATGAAATTTCCTTGCATCTCACATTGCCCAAGATGTTGGAAAATATATTTTTTTGGGATATTAGATTCTTTTCTGCTAGATCTATGAAAAATACCGATATCTTCATTTTATTTTACTGGTTGTTTTCTGACTCGTTAATGGATCGGCAGTGTCGTTCGTCTATTTTTTCAGCAACTGGAATTGATTTTGTTGATATTCTTATCGTTTCCTAAATGTTTAAACATTTGAACTAGCTTTTGAAGTATTTCAGCAGAATTTTGTTGCTGAAAGTGGTCCTTCATGCTGATCACTTTCTTACCTGATCACTTGCTTTTTTTCAATCGGAAATTGGTGGCGTTTTTCAATATTTTATATATGTAATAAGTTTGACGAAATTATCGTAAACGTATCTTTTTATGGATAGTTTTTGCTTGACCGTTTTGTTTGACCAATACGTCGAGAGTTCAGGAGTTCGAACCGCTCCTTTGCTCGGAATTCCTTTACTATGGATTCTCCATTACTTGCTTTTTTTCAATCGGAAATTAATGGCGTTTTTTGTATATTATAAATGAAATAAGCAGACGTGCTTTTTTCTCTAGATAATAAAGTTGCTTTTTCGTTAATAATCTTGAGTTATTTCTTAAGTATGATTTTGTTTTTGTAATTTGGACTTGTTGGATTTCCATTTTTGGTAGGAGTTACATTTTCTGTACGTTATTGAAATCTAATAGAATTTGCAATGTTAAATTTGCATCCATTTTTTGTTACATCTGGCTCCAATGGTTGATGCATTTCTTATTTTTAATTACTGATTGTTTACTACATTTAGACTGCCAGATTTTTTTTGGAAAAAATCTGGACAGGTGTCAAATTTTCTGGCATCTCGTGTTTCCAAAGATTTTGAAATACGCTTTTTCCGATATTAATCTTCTTCCTTTATGATGCATTATTAAGTCAAATTTCAATATCCGAGTTTATTTCTCTATGTTTTCTCTCCGAAATAATGGCGCTGGCAAAGATTACGGAAAAATCAGTGAAATTGAAATTTGGCAGGACCATTGATTTAAAATATTCAATTCTTGTTTTTGACGGTATTGTCTGTCCTACCAATCAAATAACTTCTTGCTAAGTAAATAAGTTTTTTCAACTTCGCTACATTGAAATTCCTGAATGTGCGATTGATTATTTGCGAAACTTCAACTTTGGTTTTTGTCTCTGTTCTTTAAGTTTTGCGTCCAATTGATTTTTCAAAAAAATGCTGTTGCATTTTGGTTTAAGACCCTGGTCGGTTTCTGTGTAATATAGTAAACGTGTCGTTTCCCAAATAGAAATTTTCGTTTTTCCATTATATTAAGAATTTTAGTTTATTAAGTTAAATTAGATATTCAAGTACTTTTACTTGAGGAACTTCATTTTTTGTTTTCTGCCAATCTGAATAAATAGTTCCTTTTCAACGCTTTGATTTCTAGTAGATAGAAAAGATTCTAGCATAGATTTGGATCCCATACCATGTCCGTAGTTTGGATTTTGTGCGAAACCTTTTGAGAATTTGGGTTGAAAGCTTTTGCTGGACCTACGGAATACGGAATTTCGTTCTACTAGCTTGTTAATTGATTCTGTTATAAAAACGCCAGTTTCATTCGACAATTTCTTTTTTGAGCAATGTGAATTGAATTTTGTTGATTATCTTGTGTGTTCAAAATTTTTGAAAAGTTGCTGTAGAATCCTTTGTTAATTTAGCAACAGTTATTGTCACTAAATTTGGTCTGTGCTTTTCTGATTCAAGCCGATCACATTTCTACCTAGTTACTTGCTCTTTTTTGAAATTTGGAGATTGCTGGCCCCTTTTAATTTTTTGTATGTTTGTAATAAGCAGACATGGGGCCCTTTGCTTCCAGATAACAAAGTCAGTTTTTGTAATTGTTGAGCTTGAGTAATTTCTTAGGTATGCTTTTGTGTTTTGGTTTTGACTTGTGTTTAGCTCTTTATTTTTGTAGGAGGCACATTTTTTAAAGCGTTTTTGAAGTCTGATAACATTTGCAATGTGGAATTTGCATCATTTTGCATTTTTGTTTTTAATTACTGAGCGGTTACTACAATTAGACTGTCAGATTTTTCGGGAAAAATGACAGTTATGAAATTTCCTGGCATCTCACAGGTTTTTGTTTTCTGCTAGATCTATGAAAATAGCGATAACAGCTTCATTATGTTCTACCAGGTTGTTTTCTGGCTCGTTAGTGAATCGGTAGTGTCATTCGACATATTTTTTCAGAAACCGTAAATGATTTTTTGTTGATGTTCTTTTCGTTTCCTTAATGTTCAATCATTTGAAGTATTTTTTGAAATATTTTAGCAAGCTTTTGTTTGCTGAAAGTGGTCATTCATGTTGATCACTTTCTTACCAGATTACTTGCTTTTTTCAATTGGGGATTGGTGGCGTTTTTTCATGTAATAAGCAGACATCTGCTTTTTGTTTCCACTTAATAAAACTGTTTTCCGATGATAAGCAGTAGTAATTTTTTTGGCACGCATTTGTTTTTTGATTTGGACTTGTCGTTGGCTCCCCATTTTTGTAGAAGTTATGTTTTCAGTACCTTTTTGAAAATCCTTTTAGAGTTGCATCCATTTTTTTTATTAGATTTGGCGCCCATCCGCTGATGCATTTTTTTAAAGTTCAGCTCTTGAAAAATTTTGTGTCTCTGTAAAAGGAATTATGCGGTATTTGTTACCTTATCAATTGCGAAAGCTCAAAAATACTTCTGAAAATTGATCACTTTCAATCATTTGTTACAGTAACTAGATTTTACAAAAGCGGTTTTTTTTCTGGTTAAGCAGTGACCAATGAGAGTTTCTTGATTTCCGTTTGTCCAGGTTGCTTTGTAACGCATTGTTGGAAGCCATCTGTTCGAAAATGTTTGGTTTTTCGAAATTGATAAAAATTAATTTAATTTCTCCGAACAATGTCTGGCAATGAATGTGGTCCCGAGGTTTATGTCATGTCATTTCGTTTTTGTTCAATGGTTGTTGTTATTCAACCCAATATGATTCCAGGTTTTCTTATTTTTTGAATATTTGTTGTGAAAGTATTTTGTACCCATTTTTTAAACCTCATGACATTTGTGTCAACATTGACCTACTTTGATGAATGAAATGTCTATTGTTTCATAACTTTAAACGTATATCTTCTTCATTGTTTTTCCTCTTTTTCTGTAAATATCGGGCATGTTCAACTCTTTTTTTGCTTGAAAAATTGTTGCTGTGAAAAATAACTCTTGTTTGCTTTTTAAGTTCCTTTTTATTAATTGCTCTCAAACGAAGTTTGTAGCAATTATGTTAGACCTGTGTTTTTATGCGATTTTTCGCTTGACGGATTTTTCGTTTGACCAATTTGGCATTTTGTCCTCAGAACTGGGATGAACAGTAGCGCTCAGGAAAGCATTAAGTGGCCGAGCAGCTCTAGAGCCTCACGCCTCACTAGTCCCTAAGTATGCGATTCACCAAAACAGTTTTGTGGAGACAATTTCAAGGTGTTAAGGTTGGTTCTTAGTCTTAAAAGTTTGACCCCCTCTGTCACCGCCCGCTCTCGCACCCTCAAACACACTTCTACCCTCCTCCAACTTGGCGTTTTGGATCCCTCTCTGGTCCAGCTCTCCCACAACCCTACCCCCATCACTCCGCTTTCTTCACTCTCCCCATCATTCCAATTCCCATCTGATGCAGCCCTAAGCGCCATCGGTTATGATTCGTATTTACGAATTAGGTACGAAGTTTCCAGGGTACGAATGGGTCCTGGATTTTGTTGGACATCACCGCATAATATAATGCGATGCATTGTTTTTAGATTGATATAATTTGATTTATAGGCTTTGTTTGAAAAAATCAGAGAACTGGAAATGAGGTCTGAGAAACGATATTTAAGATCTAAAGACACCCAAACGCATATTCTGTATGACTCTTCCTGTTCCAATTATCAATGAGTTTATCATTTTTAATTGCTCTCAAACGAAGTTTGTAGCAATTATATTAGTCCTGTTGGTCTTTTTTTATGCGATTTTTCGCTTGACCAATTTTTCGTCTGACGCTTTTGACTTTTCGTCCTCAAAAACGGGATAAACAGGTAGCGCCCAGCGGGCATTAAGTGCTCTTAGAGCCTTTCAGCTCTGTTTCAGCTGAAACTGTTTTGGAGACATATACTTATGGTGTGAAGGGCGGTTCTTAGAGGTTGAAGACCCCCACTGTTGACCCCCCATTGCAGGGGCCATGAAGCTTTCTAGGCTTGGAATTGGTTTACTGGATGGTTTCTGAAAACAATGAAATGGTTCTGAAGATACTACTATAACAAATTTTACCAACATTTTTCTCCAATAATTCCGCCATTATTAGGCAATAATCCCTTTTGAGGCTTGTGCGTTTTAATTGATAAGTTCTAGCCTTCTGGAAAAACTCTTCAAGAGTTTTAGCAATGATTATTTTTTGTTTAATTTTTAGTTTCTCAGACTTCAGTTCTTTTTGACTGGCATTTTCCGATAAATCTGCTGGTCAGATACAGTTTTAAGCTTTCAATTCAATTCTTTGGATTGTATTTCATGACTTGTCTTGCTATGTTATATTTTTAAATTCGCTTTACCTTATGATCACGCTTTTCGTTTTATATCAGTCACGATTTTCACGCTTGCCTTCTTACTTAGCTAACTCACTGTTTCAACTGAATGGATTTTTTGAATTTTTCAGGCCTTGGATTACGCAATGTTGTAAATACGGTCAAAGTCAAAAGAAGCCGGGTAAACCGATAAAGCCCGGTCTCTAAGTCTTAGTGCGTTAGGTTATCAAAGGTCATTAGAGCGATTGCTCGCTGACATTATTATTAAGCTTAATTGCTTTCAGTTTAGAAGCTGAATTAAGTACAGTTGTAGAATCTGAAACTGCAGGCCGAAGTAGAACTTTTTGAAAGCTAGGAAAAGTCGGTCAGTTTTTATCTATTCTGTTTTTCGTTTTCTGTTTCAATCCCGATGTGCATCAACAGCGGCTACTTTCCGGCAATTTGCCGGCTATGATTTTCTTTGCATTTCTTGTGCTCCTGGATGTTTTTTTCAGTGCTCAATTGTTTCGTTGTCATTTGTAGAACATAAACTGACATATCCGACAATTTGTCGAAGATTCTTCCTACCATTCGTTTTCATTTCTGCGACTTCTGCTGCTATGTGGATGACTTTGTTTGACTCGTCATTTGTACCCTTTTGATTCAACTTTTTTGGTCAATTATGCAATGAAATTTTGATTCACCCCACTCAAAGTATTTTTTGCATTCAGTTGATGTGTGAAATTGAATGCATTCACCAAATGCATTATACGCGAAGTGTTAGTGTGCATAAATCGGGCTCCAAACCTGTGTACTCTGACACCTCTAAATATAAATTGCAAAAGGTGCTAAGCGAGCTATGTTTCATAAAACATACACATCAAATCTAAACCTTGATAGATGCTGTCAATATATCGTTTTCAATTGCTCTCAAACGAGTTTGTAGCATTTATATTAGTCTTGCTGTCTTTTTGTTATATGGTGTGAAGGGCGGTTCTTAGAGGTTGAAGACACCCCACTGTCCCCCCCCACCCTTTTGCCCCATCCCCCCACCGAGTTGTTTCCCCCACCCCAGTGTGTCCCCCCAATCAACCCCCCGTGCCCCCCCCCCCCCCCGTGGCTAGCTACTGACGAACAACCGCTTGCTAAAAATTCAAATTTCTACTATTTTGCAGTTTCTTTCAAGCTTTTTGAAAATTTTTGACATTTTTTTTCGATTTTTTATCAACCGGTTTTAATAATAGGTTACTGCATAGTTTTAAGTGATCATTGAATAGTTTCAACATTTTAAAATCACGAAATTTAGCATTTTTTGACAAAAACGTGAATTTTTTTTTGATCTTATGACATTTTTTTTTCGTTATTCAGAAAATTTTTGTCTTTTGGTTCTTTCAGCCTCCCGAGCAAAGAAACCTCCTCTAGAGTTTGCAAATAAGTTACTGTAAACTTTCTAGTTTAAATGGAATGTCTTGCAAGATTTTAACATCACGAATTTTGGCATATTTTTGACAATTTTTGCCGTTTTTCAATTTTTGACATGTATAGTCATTATTCAGGTTTTTTGAGCCTCAAGGGCCAGAAAACTTCCATTATGGTTTCATAATAAGTTACTGGCACAAGATTTAGCATTTTTTGTTGCTGGGAGTTACTGGAAAATATCACAAGTTTTTTTTTTATAAAACTTGCAATTTTTTGAAATTATTGACACTTATAGGTTTCTCTGGCCTCAGGAGCCACGGAACTTCCTCATGGCTTTGATAATATGTTACTGCTTAGTTTTTAGATTTAATGGAATGTTCTTCAAGATTTTAATATAACGAATTTAAGCAATTTTTTAAAAAGTATTTGCAATTGTTTCATGTTTTGATTTTTTTCCGGTAGCAGAGGCCCTGGGACCTCCTCCAAGGTTTGATAATAAGCTGCTGCGTAGTTTCTAGAGTTAATGGGATGGTGATCAACTTTTTTAATGACTCCAGTTTATGTAATTTTCGGATAAAATTTAAAATTTTGGGAAATTTTTGTTCCAAGTGTATGGATCTTTATGAGCCTGTGGAACTATTTCAGACTTAAAACAGGGATACTGGATAGTCTCTTGAGACAATGGGATGGTTTATAATATCAATTTTTTATTTGATTTGTTTACTAACAAGGCTAGAAAATTAAAGGTGCTGAGTCGAATCAAGCTAAAGCGCGCCTCACTAAACTGGCTAGCTATTGACGAAGCCAACCGCTCGCTGGTCGTTTGAGAGCAATTCTCCAGACGTTAGTCGGTTATGTTATTGCTTTTAACTCGTCTCCCTGACAAATGGTTTCCTACATCAATAGTCGGATATCCCACACTTGAAACATAATTTTATACAGTGAAAACCATTTTTTGAGTTTAACTTTAGTTTGGATGAATGCCATGTATGCGAAAATCTGCTCTATCCAAATTCTACTCCAATACTTAAGTATCGATCTTTAGGAATTCTGTTTGTAATCCATCTTTATGATTGTTTATGACTTTAACAAAGATTAGGGCAAAATTTTCCTTCGCAACAATTGCGGCGAATTTTCGAGTGAGGTGATGCTAATTGAATGCTTTCCTAAAATAATTTGCGAAGTAATTGATAAACTTTCGTGGGATCTATTTTTGTCGATCCCCTGGCTTAGTGTGTCTATAATGTAACTATTACGTATAATAGTGCACCGTCTATTCTTGCATTGTGACGTGCAATCTCACATCATTTGTAAGTAGGGGCATAAAAACGGGGGGGGGCAAAGCAGAATAGATCCCTTTTGATAAACCGAAAAGCGGATTGAGAAAGTTTTGAACTTGTTGATTTACTATTCGAGAGGCTTAGTAGCTGCCAAACGTTTTTTATTAATAGCTGCAAAGTGATATCTGAGGCTATTATTGGCTTTCTCTTGGTTTTTTTACAATTCAAAGACTGTTAATTGTAGTGGGGCGCTGTCTTTTTTAAGATCTGTTCACACATTTTTTGATTTTTAAAGTCAAATGGAAGTAGTGATTTTGGTCACACCGAAACAGGAAGTGGAGCGAAAAAGCAAGTGGTTTTGTGGCGTAAAATTTTTCCGCTCCAATTTCAAAGAAGAGTGAGAAAACGGTGTTTAAACAAAAATTCGTTTTCTTGCGAGGTTTTTTTTATTCACATGCGGCGTTTGACATTGATGTCTACTGTTTTTCGATTTTTTGATCGGATTTTTCTTATCAATGGATTTTCAACCCATTTATAGTCCATTCTAAGTCTTCTAATTGTTAAGTCAATGAAAATTCTTTGAATTGTAGCTCAGGAGTTGTCCTGCTGTTTTTTCGTCAACAGGATTTTTGTTAACATATGACGTCACAATCACCACATTCAATCTGCTTTTTGTTCATTCGTTCATGCAAATTCAACTGAATTGCGTGCAAGACGTCATTTTTCATCTTAGTGGAGTGTTTTTCATTCGTGTCACGAAATTTGGTCACACGTGACTTAAGTCACTCTCAAAAATGACTTCCTCACTCTGAAATTGACTTTTTTTTCACTTTAAGAGATAAATTCAAATGAGCGTGTGTCACTCAACTGAAGGGTATTTAAGGGCAGCTAATAGAATCAGCACTAAGTTAAATGTGTTCTTAAAATACAACAGCGCAGCATTTTAAAGTTTCTTTTTTGGTCTGTTTTTTTACCAGTCTGATTTTTTTAGCAGATCTACGAAGCTATTGCGGCTATTTTCTGGTAATCTGCCAGCTATGTTTAAAAAATTGTAAAATCGAGACAGTGAAACGTTTAGATTAATTGGGAATGTGTGAAACTTATAAAAGATTATATACAAAACCATATAGAGATGCCTTCTAATAGCATTTGGTTGATCTACATTGATACTATTTTAGGTTTGGCATAATTTTGTTATCCTGGCATTCAGCTATCTACTGATGACAAATTTGCCCCTGATTGTGTCGCCATTCTATCTTAGTGGTCACGGGGTAGTGGTCTCCAGCATCGACCCAGGGTCTCCCCTATACAATCCTGCAACATTCCCAGTTGGTACCGTACTAACAGAGATCAACAGATGTCCAGTCTACGACACGCAATCATTTGCTTCATGTATTCACACTGTCTACACCGAACAACCCAATGGATTTTGTGTCGATGCTTCTAATTTACAAGAGCTGAAAAGGTAACGAGCCCAGTCTTTACCAAAGCCAATTTAGCTAATGTTGATCTAACGTTCTAATGCTTTTCAAGCCTTATCAAAGGGGATCCGGGTGTTTCAAAAGAAAAATCGATTGGTCAAAATTTGTCCGTTGGGACAGTAGATTGAAAGACTGAAAACAGTGGGTTTATTTCATAAACAGCAAAGACGAGTACAGAATTAAGAAAACAAGAAGCGTAGAAGAAAATGCTCGATCGTGATAAATTTTTGATCTGAAAAAGTTATATCAAGTCCCACAGGCCACTTAGGCGTGAGCTAATGATCTAGTCTCATAGCTCGTCTGTGATACCGCATGATCAGAGAATTGAAAGTCCTAGAAGAACGTTTTATGCTAAACCGTTATATTTTCAGTTACTTAATTCTTTACAACTTCAAGACTGTCTAAAGCAAAGAACTTAACAAATATTCTGTTTAATATCCTGTTCACTTTTGAAAGTATATTGATCAGCAATTATTCTAAGGTTTTCACAAGCCTGTATATTTGACTCTCTTAATATGTAATTTGTCAGTGTAAAAACGCTAAGGATGTTTACATTGTAAACTCTTCCTATAATTTTTTGCCCTGTACAAACCGGCACGCGCAAGCTTGAATTAATTACTGAATATATGTTTATTAATAGCCGCGTCAGCAATTCCAGGTGGCTAATATAGCGCTCCTTATTTGTTTTACAATTCAAAGAATTTGAATTGTATTGGCGCCCTGTGTTTTTTACAATTCAGAGAATTTCAATTGTATTGGGGCGCTGTCTTTTTTAAGATCTGTTCACACATTTTCACTATTTTTTAAGTCAAATTGGAGTAGTGATTTTGGTCACGCCGAAACAGGAAGTGAAGCGAAAAAGCGAGTGGTTTTGCGGCGTGAAAATTTTTCGCTCTAATTTTAAAGTAGTGAAAAAAGAGTGTTTAAACAAAAATTCGTTTTCTCACCAGTGATTTTTCGTTCACATGCGGCAATTTCACTTTGATTTGTACTGTTTTTTTCAATTTTTTGGATCGGATTTTTTCTAAATGGTTTTTCCAATCCATTCATAGTTAATTCTAGGCCTAGTTTTTTGTTTGAACCAAATTTCCATTTCTCGCTAGTGGTTTTTTGTTCACATGCGGCACTTTGACATTGATTTTCTTTGAAATTCTTTGGATTGTACGATTGTTCTTTGAATTGAATGTCCTGCTATGTTTTTACAATTCTCAGAATTTGAATTGTATTGGTGCGCTGTTTTATTTTTTGAATGTGTTCACACATTTTTCATTGAATTTGATCTTTCAAAACTGGATAAACAGGTAAAGCCCAGCGGGCATTAAGTTGCATTAGAGGCCCAAAGTGAGCTTTAGTAGTCCTTCAAGTGCTTATAGTGGGGCAGCTGCTGGGATGGCCTTAATTTAAGGTTAAAAGTTCATTTTTAGAAGTTTTGGGGCTCAAAATGGTGCAATTTTTCATGTTTTTTGTCAAGGCTTTTTGAGAGACAAAATTGCTTGTTATGACCATTTTATGAGCTATATGTTTTGGTACAACAAACTCAAACACCCAAAATGATACTAGTTTTTGCATTTTTTACTGAAAAGTTTTTAGTTGTCATGGAATAGGTTTCAACTTTTGAATATTACAAATTTTAACGATTTTTTTTTGACAAAATTCGCTTTTTCAGGTTTTTGAAATTTTTCGTTATTTTTCAGTTTTACAGGTTCAGGTACCAGGCAATTTTATTTTTTGAGGTTTGTTAATAGGGCACTGCATAGTTTCTAGTAGCAATGGAATGGTTTTTAACATTTTAATGTTTCGAATTTTAGCTTTTTTTGATAAAATCGGCAATATTTTAAGGTTTCCGAAAATTTTTGTCAGTTTTTAGTATTCGTCCATTCTCAAGTGCGAGAAAACATTTTCTACGTTCTAACAGAAAGTTACTGCATGGTTTTTAGTTTCAATCTATTTGTTTTCAACAAATTAACCTTTCGACTTTTAGAAGTTTTTTGATAAATTTTGCAATTTTTTTCAAGTTTTTTCAAATTTTTTTTATTTTTTTCTTGCCTCTGTGGCCAGGTAACTTCATCCAGGTATGATAGTATGTTATTAAATAGTTGATAGGTGGCAATTGAATCGCTTTCAACTTTTTATCCGAACGAATTTATATTTTTTGAAGTTTTAAATTTTTAAATTATTGTCTATCGATCTATGAGCCAATGAGGTTTTTAAAGTTTGGAATTGGGTCACTGGATAGCCTCTGGAGACACAGAAATGATTCTGAAGATATTTTTATCACAATTTTCAGCAACATTTCCTTATAATTTGCAATTGATTTCTTTTAAATTTTTTGGTCATTTTCGAGTTAATCGATCTTCAAGAGCCAATGAAGATTTTTCAGGTCTTGCTGACATAATACTGGACCGATTTCAGAAACAAAAATTGGTTTTTAACGTGATTTTGAAATAGGTATTTTTAAAGGGAAAAAATTTTGTCTTAGGTTTAAAAGCTTCAAGAGTTTTAGCAATAAGTCTATTTTTGTTTATGTTTGATTCTTTTAGTTTCTCAATTTTGAGATGATTTTGTTTGTTCTGGCTGGAATTGGTCAATAGATCTGCTGGTCAGTTAGAGTACGTCTGAGTTTTTCTTTTAATTCTTTGAATTGTATTTCATGACTTGTCCTGCTATGTTTTTTACTTCGTCTAACAGATTTTTGTTTGTCTCACCCTGACTTTCATGACTTTGATGACTTTTCATGACTTTAAATTTTATGACAATGTGCTAGTTAAAGATAATAGTGTGCATCTAAGCATTGCCAAACGTATTTTCCCTAATTCTTGAGTATTAGAGTCTTGAGTTTATGGTTTCGAGTATTATTTTGAAAAAGCTCCCTTTGGGCTTTTTCCTTATAGAGCGTTATGTGTCCCATAAAAATGACAGACCGGATCTAACCCAAAAAGTCTAGTGGTCTTTTAAAGGACCACCTGTTTTAAGAATCTTATATAAATTTTAAAAAGAATGCAGATCTTAGATAAGCTGTCAGCCCCGCACCGATTGTCCTTCCTACACTACGCTCAGCTTTATAGATACGAGCACGGAATAGGTGATAAAAGAAAACAGTTTACATTCATAGCCTGAAATTTTTTTGCGTTAAACATTTCTTAAACATGAAGAAATAATTGTTTTCTCGTGAAGATATACCTCAACAATAGGTATATAAGAGAAATTGACTAGCTTTATTTTTGATTGGGTGTCCTTTTTAATGCTTTCAATCTTCTCTATGGCCACCAATAATTTGAGGTCAGATTAGAGTGGTTGTTCGATCAGAGCTGGCCATGGCTAGAAGGATGAAAAATCGAGTGTTTTATAGTCGCGTATTGTAGCTAAAATAAAATGACAATTTTTGGAAAATTTTGATTCTATTCAAGAGCAGTTTATGTTGCTTACTTGTGTCAATTTTACTTATTTTCAATCGCTTTTTGATTTTGCAATGAATTATTTTGGTAACATTGTTGTAAAATTTAGCGTTTCCATGAACATTGATCAGACTCGTTCAGAGAAATTTTATGCGTTGAGTCTTGTTGCCCTCTTTGGTGTGAGTCCTTTAATTTCGTGTTTATTAAAGTTAGTTTCTTAGTCTAACGCAGAAAAAAATTTCAACAGATTTTGACAAATGTGATATATCTGATTTGACTCTTCTAACTAATTGTGTCCACTAGCTTTACAATGGCAGGCTAGAAAATTTGGGTTAAAAAATGCGAATGTTGGTCCCAATTTTCCGAAATTAGAACTTTTTTTCGACAATTGATTTCCTTTAGTTAAGAATTTGGTTCAAAAAGTTGGTTAAGCTGCACTGAAAGGGT
Source organism: Convolutriloba macropyga (assembly GCF_964194025.1). Classification (NCBI taxonomy): domain Eukaryota; kingdom Metazoa; phylum Xenacoelomorpha; order Acoela; family Convolutidae; genus Convolutriloba; species Convolutriloba macropyga. The sequence goes on from NC_134472.1 coordinate 38,813,857, forward strand.
ATCTTTTGTTTCAATGTTTCCTACTGTGAAATAAAGTCAAGTTGAAGTTATTAATTGATCTCCATCGAAGTTTGTTGTAATTATATTAGTCCTGTCGGTCTTTTTTATGCGATTTTTTGCTTGACCGATTTTTCATCTGACCCATTTGACTTTTCGTCCTCAAAAACGGAATATACGGGCAGAGACCAGCGAGCATTAAGTTTTAAGTTCTCTTAGAGCCTTTCAGCTCACTAGTGTACAAGTATGTGATTCACAGAAACTGTTTTGGAGATATACTTTTGGTGTGAAGGGTGCTTCTTAGAAGTTGACCGCCAACCACAACAACCCCCCCCCCCACACACACACACACGCACGCACACATCAGCCGCCTCTCACTGCCCCCTCCCCCATAATCCGCGCCCCCTCCCACCGTTGCCCCCCCCCCCCCCCCCCCCCTCGGTGCATCTCCCGCTGCGCTCAATTCACGTCCCTTCCATTAAGCTAAAGCTAGCCTCACTAACGAGGCTTTTTTTGTTCACATGCGGTATTTTAACATTGATTTTTTGTTTTTTTTTCTTTTTTTATCTGATTTTTTAAATGGTTTTTTCAATTCACTCATAGTCCATTTTAGGTCTAGTTTTTCTGTTTAGTCAATGAAAATTTTTTGAATTGTACGTCAGGACTTGTCCTGCTATGTTTTTTTATTTCGTCGTCATGATTTTTGTTACGACCATATGACGTCACAGCCACTTTTTGTTCATTCGTTCATGCAATTTCAACTGAATTGCATGTGTGACGTCATTTTTCGCTCTTAGTTTAGCGAGTTTTTTGTTCATGGGCGTGGTTAAATTTTTGGTCACACTTGACTTACCTCACTCTCAAAAATGACTTCCTCACATTGAAATTGACTTTTATTTACTTTAATTCAAAGAGATAAGGTCAAATGGGTGTGTGTCACTCTAAATGAAGGTTATTTGAGATCAGCTAATAGAGGCAGCAATAAGTTATAAAGATTTTTAATCAAAATATAACAGATCAGCCTTCAATGAAAAGACGAATTTTTTTGGTTTGTCTTTTTTTTTCACTGTTTTTCTTAGACTGCCGATCTACGAATCTATTGCGGCTATTTTCTGGCAATCTGCCAGCTATGTTTTATATTATTGCCATCTAAATTGAAATGCTTTATTTTGACTATGGATTTTTAATAGTCTTTTTTGTAGGATATCAAGCATCCAAAAAGTAAATAGATTAGATTTTGGCTGAAAATTTTTACTTTAAACAAGAGAATGTTTGGAATGGCTCAATGATAGTGCAAAAAAGATATCTATCGTAAATTGGCAGTTGTTTTGGCGTTTTGTTCGGATCTTATTTTTTGGCATCAGTTAGATATCAAAATAAATTCATTTTAGACATTGTTAAAAACGAACTGGGGAACAGGGCGTTTTTTCAGCGGGAATTGAACTGAAAATAAAAAGTTTTCTTGTAAGCTCCGTTTTCTATCTCGACTTTTTAAGTTTCCAGTCCTAATAAAGAGCCTCAGCTGTTGGTGAGCAGGTAATGGAAGACAGCTTTATCGGGAAATATCTGAAAAAAGTCCCGTTGAAATTGAGTTTTTCGACTAGGTGACTTTCTCTTATTTTTGACCCTGTTTTTCGACATGTTTTTTAATCATTATATTGTACTCTTATAAAGTAGTCCAATGGTTTGTTTGTTTTAAATCAATATTTTTGCTAGAGATTTAGTTGACTTTTCGTCCTCAAAAACGGAATATACGGGCAGAGACCAGCGAGCTTTAAGTTTTAAGTTCTCTTAGAGCCTTTCAGCTCACTAGTCTCCAAGTATGTGATTCACAGAAACTATTTTGGAGATATACTTATGGTGTGAAGGGTGCTTCTTAGAAGTTGACCCCCAACCACAACCCCCCCCCCCCCCACACACACACGCACACATCAGCCGCCTCTCACTGCCCCCTCCCCCATAATATGCGCCACCGTTGCCCCCCCCCGCGGTGCATCTCCCGCTGCGCTCAATTCACGTCCCTTCCATTAAGCTAAAGCTAGCCTCACTAACGAGGAAGCCAACCGCTCACTCGTCGTTTGAGAGCAATGTGCACGACTTTAGTCGGTTATGTTCATTTAGTTCTGGGCCTCAATCAGTTGGTTCATTTTACTGTGCGAAGAATTTACTTCAGACTAATTTCCCAAATATATGGTTACTATTTGTTAAAAGTGCCATAAAAATGATATATGGCAGTGTACATCTAATGGTAGAAATGGCAATTGTATATTGTCCACACTTTTATGAAAATGAGACTTCGTTTTCACAAACCTTTTTCTGTACTTTCTAGCCGTTAGAGTTTTTAAATATGAAGTGATTAATAGCCGCACAGCGATAGCTGGGGCTATTATTGGCCTTCTCTTGGTTTTTACAATTAAAGAATTTGAATTGTATTGGGGCGCTGTCTTTTTTTTTTAAGATCTGTTCACACATTTTCATAATTTTTGAAGTCAAATTGGAGTAGTGATTTTGGTCACGCCGAAACAGGAAATGGAGCGAAAAAGCGAGTGGTTTTGTGGCGTGAAATTTTTTCGCTCCAATTTTAAAGTAGAGTGCGAAAATGGTATTTGAACAAAAATTCGGTTTCTCGATAGTGGTTTTTTGTTCACATGCGGCAATTTCACTCTGATTTTTACTGTTTTTTTGATTTTTTGGATCGGATTTTTTTCTAAATGGTTTTCACAATCCACTCACAGCTCATTCTAAGCCTAGTTTTTTGTCTGAATTAAATTTTCATTTCTCGCTAGTGGTTTTTTTGTTCACATGCGGTATTTTAACATTGATTTTTTGTTTTTTTTTCCTTTTTTTATCTGATTTTTTAAATGGTTTTTTCAATTCACTCATAGTCCATTTTAGGTCTAGTTTTTCTGTTTAGTCAATGAAAATTTTTTGAATTGTACGTCAGGACTTGTCCTGCTATGTTTTTTTATTTCGTCGTCATGATTTTTGTTACGACCCTATGACGTCACAGCCACTTTTTGTTCATTCGTTCATGCGATTTCAACTGAATTGCATGTGTGACGTCATTTTTCGCTCTTAGTTTAGCGAGTTTTTTTGTTCATGGGCGTGATTAAATTTTTGGTCACACTTGACTTACCTCACTCTCAAAAATGACTTCCTCACATTGAAATTGACTTTTATTTACTTTAATTCAAAGAGATAAGGTCAAATGGGTTTGTGTCACTCTAAATGAAGGTTATTTGAGATCAGCTAATAGAGGCAGCAATAAGTTATAAAGATTTTTAATCAAAATATAACAGATCAGCCTTCAATGAAAAGACGAATTTTTTTGGTTTGTCTTTTTTTTCACTGTTTTTCTTAGACTGCCGATCTACGAATCTATTGCGGCTATTTTCTGGCAATCTGCCAGCTATGTTTTATATTACTGCCATCTAAATTGAAATGCTTTATTTTGACTATGGATTTTTAGTAGTCTTTTTTGTAGGATATCAAGCATCCAAAAAGTAAATAGATTAGATTTTGGCTGAAAATTTTTACTTTAAACAAGAGAATGTTTGGAATGGCTCAATGATAGTGCAAAAAAGATATCTATCGTAAATTGGCAGTTGTTTTGGCGTTTTGTTCGGATCTTATTTTTTGGCATCAGTTAGATATCAAAATAAATTCATTTTAGACATTGTTAAAAACGAACTGGGGAACAGGGCGTTTTTTCAGCGGGAATTGAACTGAAAATAAAAAGTTTTCTTGTAAGCTCCGTTTTCTATCTCGACGTCTTAAGTTTCCAGTCCTAATAAAGAGCCTCAGCTGTTGGTGAGCAGGTAATGGAAGACAGCTTTATCGGGAAATATCTGAAAAAAGTCCCGTTGAAATTGAGTTTTTCGACTAGGTGACTTTCTCTTATTTTTTGACCTTGTTTTTCTACATGTTTTTAAATCATTATATTGTACTCTTTTAAAGTAGTCTATTGGTTTGTTTGTTTTAAATCAATATTTTTGCTAGAGATTTAGTTGAAAATCAAAACAATTTTTTAATTCAGGCTTTTTTTTCATAATTTTTTTCTGTCTCTCGAAGTTTGAAGCAATTATTGTAAACGTGTTGCTTTTTACGACTCGAAGATGAGTATTGGTATTTTACAGGTTTTTACGACTCGAAGAGGAGTATTGTTTTTCTACAGTTTTTATTAGCTGAAGCAAGTTTGTTCATGACTTCAATTTTTACGTCTTTCTAGAATGTTGACTTCTTTCTATTCAACCGTTTACTTCCGTTTTGAACTTTGACTTTGTTTTTGTTTTCAGAAATAGGACTTTAACAGTAGCTTAGTTTAGTAAAAGGAGCTGCTAGTAGTATTCAAGGTGAAGAGGTCATTTTGAGGTCCCTCCTTATCCAAACTACAGACCCCCAACTACCTACCTTCCCTTATCCCACTACATACCTACCCCCTCCTCCCCTACCTAACTCCTCCCCCCATCCACACCTACGTACTCCCCCATCCTCTGAACTACCTACCCCCGCAAACAACCCCCACCCTCAAACTAAAAAGGCATCTGCTTTTTCAAAACACGATAGTTGATAATATCTCCACACCCCTCCCTCCCCATCAGACCCCCGGTCCAACCCCTCCCCCTCCTCCCCCCACGTGGCTGCTGACGAGCAAGTTTTCAGCCTTAGGTGTCGGGAAATCTCCTCTAGAGTTTTATAATAGGTTGTTACTGCATAGTTTCTAGTGGTAACGGAACGTTTTCAATAACATCACGAATTTGAGAATTTCTTTTTAACAAAACATGCAATCTTTTTCAATATTTTTGACGATTATTTTTTCATTTTCGCGTCTTTGCAGACGCAGTGGCCAGAAAACGTCTTGGGGGTTTGATAACAAGTTACTGGAAAATTTCTATTTGCCATGGGTAGCTTTCAATTTTTTAATAGGACAAATTTTTGCAATTTTTTTGATAACACTTGCATTTTTTCAATTTTTTTGAAAATTTTTGTTTGTAGGTCTCTGGCCTCAAGAGACGAGAAACCTCCTTTAGGGCTTGACATTAGGTTACTGTCATAGTTTTCAGATGTAATGTAATATCTTTCAAGATTTTATTACGATTTATAGCATTTTTTTTCAATTTTTTCAACTTGCAAGTTTTTTCAATTTTTTTTGACAATTCTAGTCATTATTCAAGTTTTTTGAGCCTCGGGGGTCACAAACCTCCCTTAGAGTTCGATAATAAGTTACTGGAACTTTTTGTTGGCCATGAATTAATTTTCAACTTTTATTATAACAAATTTTAGTTTTTTATGCAAAAGTTTTTTGTCATTTTTAGGTTTCGCTAGCCTGAAGAACCACATAACCTCCTCTATGGTTTGATTATAGGTTACTGCATAGCTTCTAGATGTAATGTAGTGTTTTTCAAGATTTTAATATCAGCGATTTTTAAAAAATATTTGCAATTTTTTCAGGATTTTTTGAGTCTTTTTGAATTTTTTATCGTTTTTTCCAGCACCAGGGGCCTCAGAGGACATCCGCCAAGCTATGATAATAAGCTTTTGCATAGTTTGTAGAGTTAATGGAATGGCTATCATTATTTTAAGGACTCGAGTTTTTTGAAATTTTTTTATAAAATTTAATTTTCAAATTTTTTGTTAAAATTTGCGATTGTTTTCAAAGTTTTTGAATATTTTTGTCCTTTTCTGAGTTTAACGATCATTACTGGCCAACGAAGCTTTTCAAGTCTTGCGGATGGGTTATTTGACATAACTCCAGAGACAGAAAATAGTTCTGAACTTTTTCACTCCGAAATCTGGAAGCTTTTCGTTTAAGTTTTGCGATTTTTTGCAAATTTTTAAAATATCAGTTTTTTATTTGATTTATATACTAACAAGGCTGGAACGAATCAAGCTAAAGCTAGACTCACTAAACCGTGGCTAGCTCCTGACGAAACCAACCGCTCGCCGGTCGTTTGAGAGCAATTCGCCCGACGTTAGTCGGTTATGTTTATTTTCTCGTTGTTATTTCCGATATAGGTAGAACACCGGCTCTTTCTCTTGGATATTTGTGATTTACAGATTATATTGCACGACTCTTCTACTCTTTATATATTGTTTATCTTTTGACGGGTTTTATAGTTTTGCGAACATTTTGAACTTTTACTTCTGTTTTCATTTTTTGGACTTACCTACCAACCTACCTACCAACCCCCCCCCCCCCGCCACCAACTAACTACCCGCTCCTCCCCCTACTCGCTACATTTTCGATCGAACGTTTTTGTTTAAGTACTCAATTTTGATTGTTGTTGATCGAAATACGTAATCGATATTAGTGCGCAGTGCTGTCGCAATAATTGGAATTTGTGAAAATTTAATGTGTGTTTTCAGCTCTTTCGAAGTTGACCCATTTACTCTGAAACCTAATAAGGAAGAAAAGGAAGAAGTTGGAAGTTCCCACCTAGTAGTTGAGTGTTGTTCGGCCGAGAGCAGGGGCGACTTATGCTTTCGATATAATACGCCGTCTTGGGCAACAGGAAACGATGATGGTCACCTCTCTGCGGCAGAGCGTCTCCTTTTCTCGCCACCTCCTCGTCCTAATTATAGGTGCATCAATGCTCGAAAATTGGTCGACAATTTTGAATGCCAAGATAACAGGTAACGTAGTAGTCATCAATAAAGATTCAAGAGGTAGTTCGATCTCTAGTGCAGCAAACCATTAGATGATGAAATAAAAACGAATAAACTTTTAAAAATGGAGAAAAGGAAGGGATGAGACAGATTGAAAACGCAGGAAAAATGTTAAGGAAAGTAATTTTAAGACTGGACAAGTTTGATGTGGCGATAAAATTGATTACTGATCTTTCATACACTCAAGATTTCCTACATTAAGAAAATATTCGTTTGCAGAAAATTTCCGTTTTTTCGTTGGGCTGGCGAACGAATTTTGACCGGCTAATTAAAGGCTTAAACTTTCTATTTAGGGATTGTTATCTCTTCTACGGAGAAAGTTCTCGGTGTCTGTTTGTGTCACAGGCCAATCAGTCCCGATTGCTGCGTGTATCACACACAAATAAATACTCCGAACCGCGCCCAGAAAGCACCACGAATGGGATGAAATCACTTGATCATGAAAGAGAAATATGGCAGGAGCAGGACTCAGAAATTGATGTTCGTTCTAAGACAGAAAGTGGCCAGCTGTTGCTATACATAGGCGACATGTACATCTTTTCGTATGCATTATCAGTGGCTAACTTTGTGCCAATATTTCCCTGGTTTCCTCAAGCTTTCCCAGACATCACACTCAACATGCTCAGGTGTGTTGAATACTAAAAAACAGCAAGTTAAAATTTCTAAGTTTAATACGGAAAATATTTCTATTATTAGCTACGATAGATAAGCGGAGTTATTAATGAATTATCTTGATTTCTTTTAAAAGCTGACGTCAACCTCTCTATGGCTATTCACGTCGGTGAGAAGTCAAATTAGAGTGGTGATTTTAGTCACAGGGAACTAGTAAAGTGAGCTGGCTTGAAGCGTGGTCTTTTGCCACTACCTTTAAAATGGAGTGAGAAATTGGTGTTTAATAGTCTCTGGAGTGAATGGCGGTTCTTAGAGGTTGAAGACACCAACCTGACTGTCCCCCCCCCCCACTATTGCACCCACCCTTCCCCCCACCGAGCTGTGCTGCCCACCTCCCCCCCCCCTCTCGTGGCTAGCTAATGAAGAACAACCGTTCGCTAGAAACACGCGAATTTAGACTATTTTTCACAATTTTTTCATACTTTTTGCCATGTTTTGAGTTTTGTCAGCCCTAAGTGTCAAGGAACCTTCTCTAGGTTTTGATAATAGGTTACTGCATAGTTTCTAGTGGTAATGGGATGATTCCAACATTTTTACATCACGAATTTTAGCATTTTTTTAAAGCCGCGTCAGCAATTCCAGGCGGCTATTATAGCGCTCCTAATTTCTTACAATTCAAAGAATTTGAATTGTATTGGGGCGCTGTCTTTTTTTTTAAGATCTGTTCACACATTTTCATGATTTTTGAAGTCAAATTGGAGTAGTGATTTTGGTCACGCCGAAACAGGAAATGGAGCGAAAAAGCGAGTGGTTTTGCCGCCTGAAATTTTTTAGCTCTAATTTTAAAGTAGAGTTAGAATACCGTGTTTGAACAAAAATTCTCTTTCTCGATAGTGGTTTTTTGTCCACATGCGGCTATTTCACTTTGGGTTTTTTCTGTTTTTTCAATTATTTGGATCGGATTTTCTTTCTGAATGGCTTTCCCTATCGATTCATAGTTCATTCTTTTTTGTTCAAATCAAAATTACATTTCTCGCTAGTGGTTTTTTTGGTCTCCCTAGCGGCATTTTGACTTTGATTTTCTGTTTTTTTTTGTATTTTTTTATCTGATTTTTTATAAATGGTTTTCCCAATTCACTCATAGTCCATTCTGGGTCTAGTTTTTTTGTTTAGTCAATGAAAAATCTTTTAATTGTATGCCAGGACTTGTCCTGCTATGTTTTTTTACTTCGTCAAACAGTTTTTTGTTTCGTCTGGCCCTGACTTATTGGAATTGAATTTTTCAATGTTTTCAGTGACTTCTACTGCTTTGCAGTTAAAATTTGTGTTCGTGACGTCATATCTGCCTTTAGGTTAATTGCTTAACTGAGGCCACAAGCGTCTATCGCGCCTATTTTTCGGCAATCTGACGGCTATGTTTTTGACAAAACGTGCAATTTTTTTTCAGTTTTGTTTGATAATTTTTTTCATTATTTACATTTCCAGATGCAGGGGCCCAGAAAACCTCCTTACGGGTTTGATAATAAGTTAATGAAAAATTTTTAATAACCATGGTATAGTTTTTTTTGCCATGGATTTTCCAAGGAAACTCCTCCATGGTTTGACAATAGGTTATCGTATAGTTTCTAGATCTAATGGACTGTTTTTGAAGATTTTAATATCACGAATTGTAGCATTTTTGACCAAACATGCAATTTTTTTCACTTTTTCGGACATTTATTGGCATTATCCAGTTTTTTTCAACCTCAGAGGTCAGAAAGCCTCCGTTAGAGTTCGATAATAAGTTGCTGAAAATTTTGTTGGCCATGGATTAGTTTTCAAATTTTTTTTAACAAGTTTTAGCAATTCCTTGATAAAACTTGCATTTTTCAAGGTTTTTGAAATTTTTGTCGTATTTTAGGTTTCTCTAGCCTCAAGAGCCATATAACTTTTTCTAGGGTTGAATGGGTTACTACATAGTTTCTAGATGTACTTGAATGTTTTTCAGGATCTTAATAACACGAATTTAAGCAATTTTTTAGAAAATATTTGCAACTTCAAGTTTTTTTTTAAATTTTGTCCCGTACCAGGGTCTTAGGGACCTCCTCCAATACTTTGATAATAAGTGGTTGCATAGTTTCTAGTGTTAATGGTATGGTTATCAATTTTATAATGACTACAGGTTTAGCAATTTTTTGCTAAAATTTAAATTTTCGAATTTTCGGAAAATTATTATGTTCCAAGTTTATGGATCTTTATTAGCCAGTGGAAATGTTTCAAGCTTGAAATAGGGATGCTGGATAGTCCCTTGAGATAATGAAATGTGTTTGAAGATTTTAGTGTCTTGAATTTTAGCAAGATATTGTTAAAATTAGCGATTGTTTTCAAAATTTTTGTATGTTTTTGTCCTTTTCTGAGTTTAACGATCATTACATACGAACGACACTTTTTATGTCTTAAGAAATCCAGAGACGAAAATTTGTTTTGAACCTTTTTCACTGCAAAATCAGCAAACTTTTTTAAAAGTTTTGCAATATTTTGCAAAGTTTCACATTTTCAATTAATTTAATTACAAGGCTAGAAAACTAAAAGCTGAATCAAGCTAAAGCTAGCCTCAATAAACCGTGGCTAGCTACTGACAAAGCCAACCGCTCGCCGGATGTTTGAGAGCAATTCGCTTAACGTTAGTCGGTTATGTTACAGCAAACTCGATCCGGTTATGTTACAGCAAACTGGAGCTACATTATTTGCTGAGGTTCAGCAGGAGCAGGCACGCAAGGATGCAAACAAATTGAACCTTGTAGTTAAAGGAACGAAGCCGTCAGATTTAAAAACGGACGCAACACTTGTCGATGAGCTAGCTGAAACGCTGGATGTGAAAATTGAAGCAAGTGACGTGGAACTGAAAAGAATAGGAAAACCCCAGGAATCAACCGGGCATCAGTTGCTGTTACTCAAAATTAAGGAGCAGATAAAAAGGTAAGAGTTTTAACTAAAATCTGGCAATCTACGTAAATGTCCCAATTTCTCGAGTATTTATGTGCCGCCCGATTTAACTCGAGCGAAGCGCGTGCAACCATAACCGGAGAATTGAAAAACGACAATTGGAGAGTCAGACTCCTGGAAATACGTACAGAATATGATTGGGCCGAGTTTGTGAGGAGAAATGACAACAAATTCAGTGCTCTCTCTCCACTTCCGTATTCTTCATGAATGTGCAGAGTGTTCTATCAATTGAGAAGCGGCTATCATTTTTGTAGCCATGTCTATGCTATCTCCTGCAGTTGCTTGTCTTAACTGAAACTTGGCTTGATAAATCGATTAACGATAGTGCTGTTTTTATTGGCAATCCGTACTCTGTAATTGTGCGATCAGATCGAACCGACGGTCATCATGGAGGAATCCTCGTTGCGTTTCACGACAATTTCTTAAAAAATATCGAAATCAAATATTCCGCAAAATCCGAAAATGATTGCGTTGTGTTGCTTACGTATGCGAGCCTAACACTTTGTATTGTTCTCTTCTACCTTCCCCCACGAGGCTCACAGTTTTAGGTCAAACCAATTGTCGTAGAACTGAGAATTCCCGCTACCATGAGTGAAATAGAAAACAAATTACAATTGAAAAGCTCAGATTCGATACAGTGGCTAAATTTAGATTTTAATTACCCGAGCGTACAATGGGAATATATGTCATCGGCACGGTCGGATGAGCAGACTCTCCTGGAGTTCATAACCGAGCAGTTATTTTTTTTACGCAAATAATTGATGAACCCACTCATAGAGCTGGAAGTATTTTAGACCTGGTTTTTTTTGCTCCCATCCAGATTATTGGGATTTTGTCATCAAAGAGTCAAGTTTTTCTGATCATTATTATATATTTCTGACTTTTGAAGATATTCGATTAAATCGTTGCTTATTGAGCGCTTTTTCATTCTCATTCGATGCCAACTTTTTTATTCAAAATCTTACAATCACTAAGTCACTATCGTACGATTGCCACAATTCACATCCGGCATTTATCTCTAGATGTTATAAGAGCCTTTCGGCTAAGTGTCAATATGAAACGCAAGAAATGGATTGATGCACCGTTCTTTTATTCTTCGGCAACGATTGACTGTTTGAACAACGTTGTTAAAACTCAAAAATGGCCTGATTCTTGGAAGTGCGCCTTTGTCACGACAGTTTTTAAAAAGAGATCAAGAGCTATGTCGAAAATTACCGACCAATATCTTTACTTCCACGGATTTCTCTTATCTTCGAAAAGCTTCTCTTTACGTACATATTCGGAAAAATCAAGGACCTTTTTAAGACAAAACAGCATGGTTTTCGTACGAAGCATTCTACGCTGACGCAACTGGTCCTTTTTCTACACGAACTGTTTTTGAATTTCGACGAAAATGTGGAACAAGTTGTTGTGTAATTAGATTTTGGCAAAGCGTTTGACTCTGTTGATCATTCCTGTCTGCTCTTTTGGTTTTGAAAAAGATTTCGTGACATTGCTCTCATCTTACTTAGAATGTAGAAGACAGAGTTAAAGTAGGAGGCAGCCTCTCAGCCGTCTCGGTTGCCAGCAGTGGCATGCCGCAGGGGAGCGTATTTGGGCCTATCTTTTTCTTAATTTATATCGATGATATGATTATTCCAATGTAAATTGCTTTGCTGATGACACCAAACTAATTTGCAGCGAAGACTCATGCCTACGCGCAGTTCAAAGTGATTTACACGCGCTAAGATTAGTTATATTGCATTTCTATTAACTTCAATGCTATCAAATGTGGTTGTCTTCATTTCGGCTGGACTTTTACGAATTCCTTATTTATTGGAAGCGACGAGTTGACCAAATAGCAGATTTGGGTGTTGAAGTCTCCAGCACATTGAAGTGGAGCTATCATGTTGAAATTAAACTTGTGAAAGCACGGAGAGCTCTAAGTTATTTGAAACATGGCGTCCAATAGGTCTTCCCTCTGGTGTTAAATTTAATTTATACAAAGCTTGCGTTCTATCAGTATTGTTATATGGCTACCCTGCCTGGTACCCGGACATTATCCATATGCGCAAGTTAGAGCTCCTGAACCTACAAGGGCTTAGGTGATGCTTTGGACCTGGTGACAATGCTGGCTTGCTGATTACATCGAATTCCCTGTCAGTTGCCTATCAGCTCATTGAGAGTGATTTACTTTTCTTCTCTGCTATAATGAACGATCAAAATTGTCTAAATTTTAATGATTTTTTCACAATTGAGGAAAAGAATGTAAATACTCGTAATATGGACCTGGATCATTTAGTCATCTCGCGAGAAATAAAACGTATTACGGAGAAATCCTTCTTCTTCCGAATACAAAGAGTGGTCAATGACACAGCTGATCTCCTGACTGTCGGTATAAGCAGCTTTAAATCGAAAAATCCATGTCAAGATCTTATACTCCCGGCTTCGTTTTTTTAAATTCGCTTTACCTTTTAATAATGTTTTTCGTTTTACATAAGTCACAATTTTCACGTTTGGCTTCCGACTTACCGCACTCACTGTTTCAACTAAACGGATTTTAAATTCCTTCGCTCATCGAATTACTTAAATTAGTGAATATGGTTAAAATCAAAAAGAGCAAAATCAAAAGAAATGGGATAAACATATAAAGCCTGATCATTAAGTCATTGTGCATTAGGTTATCAAAGTTCAGTGAAACGCTTGCTAGCTGGCATAAGAGCTGAATTACGTGAATGTCGGTCTTCAGTATTTCTTCTCTTTAGTAATTCCCGCTATAAATGTGTTCTTATTGTGCCAACGTACAATTGCTCGAATTCGTCAACGCGTAGATAACGCTTTTTAATTGCTCTCTATTTTGTAGCAATTTTGTTAGTCCTGTGGTATTGCTTATGCGATTTTTGGCTTGACCAATTTTTCGTCTGATACTTTACCTTTTTGTCCTTTAAAACGGGACAAGTAATGCCCAGATGGCATTAAGTGACTGAGCAACTCGCTTAGAGCCTTGCTGTTCTCAAATTCCCTCTCCTCTCACCGTCGCGTGACCCCCGCACTTAGAAACAATTAGGTGGCGTCAATGACAGCCATTTTCCGGCAGTTAGACGGCTTTGTTTTTGAGTTATCTCAGTATTCATAAGGTTTCAGTGACGTCTGGTGTTTGCCTCCTTTGTTTTTCATTTTGTCCTGTCTTGCCTTTTGTGTTTCTAATTTTTCATTTTGTTCTTCGCTGAAAAAACGATACCGAATTTCTCTACGTTGAAGTTTTTGATGGTGTCAAGACTAATGATTGACTGTTTTTAATTATTTTGATGCCATTGTTTTTTGATCAGCTGCACAGCGATAACTGGGGCTATTTTGGCCTTCTCTTGGTTTTTTACTGTTATCAAAACATCTTAATTTGGGTGGGGGTTATCGTTCGAAAGTGCTATTAAAAAATGTTGTTGGTTATTTTGATTTAGATTAAATATATTAGTTTCCTTTGATTGTGAGTGTTTTGTATGATTGTAATTTGTGTTGTGTGGCTCGTGTCGAAAATCACTTCCGTTCGTTTTCGACAAAAGAAGTCATGTCAGTGACATCCTCGGCCCCAATTGTAAGATCACGAATTGTTGCTGTTGTGTATGATATCGGTGTAAAATCAGCAAGATAAGATAATCGATCGCAAATATAATAATTGGAAAAGGAAGTTTGGGAGGAACCAAAGTTATGGGCGACTGAAAGGGACAAAAGGACGGCAAATATGGTAACAATGCTTGACTAATGATCGCAAAAATTAGACATTTGATGTGAAACTTTGCAATAATGTAACTTGTTGCATCAACTTTTGGAGACGACTTGACTTACAATTCTATACCTTTTCCTATTGAAAACTAAAGTATACATCTGCTCGTGAGAACGAGAACACAAAATAATTCATTTGTTTATTAAGATTTTGCTTAGCTTGATGACTGGTCTTACTTTCTCACCATGTGGAGTTCTCAGTTTCACGGAGCGTACTACACCATCTGAACCGGGAAAAATTTCTATAACTTTTGCAAGAGGCCAGAGACGTCGTGGCGTGAAGTCTTCAAGTAGCCAAACCAAATCATTTACCTTGAGGTTTTCAGAAGTTTTGTTCCACTTCGACCTTGTCTGTTGATTAGGGATGTATTCGCGAAGAAATCTATTCCAAAAGTGCGAGGCTAGTTCTTGAGCAGATTTCCATGACCTGGACACGGTGACTTTTTGCGATTCGAAGAGACCAGGAGGGTAGTTAAGTGACGCTCTTCCGAGTAAAAAGTGGTTAGGCGTGAGAGGCAGAGGATCGTTAATTTCACTCGGGACATTAGTTAGAGGTCTAGAATTCATATTGGATTCAATCTCACATATCAGTGTCCACAAAATATCATCTGAAAGGGTTCTTGACCCAATTACTTTGTACAGAGATAACTTGAATATCTGCACTAGGCGTTCCCAACTTCCACCGAAGTGTGGAGCTGCAGGAACGTTCGTTTTCGACAAAAGAAGTCATGTCAGTGACATTTACTATTTCAAGAAATTGAAGTGTATTGAGGAGCTGTCAAAGATCTGTTCACACATTTTCATGATTTCAAGTTGGAGTGATGATTTTGGTCATGCCGAAACATGGAGTGGAGCAAAAAAGCAAATGGTTTTGCGGCGTGAAGTTTTTTGCTCTAATTTTAACGTAGAGCTATTTTCTGAATGGTTTTCCTCGTCCAATCTTTGTCCATTCTAGGGCTAGTTTTTTGTGTAGTCAATAAATATGCTTTGATTTTTTGTCAGGACTTGTCCTGCTATGTTTTTTTACGACGTCAAAATCAGTTCAAATCTGTTTGTTCGTTCGTGCAATCCTATATATTAAACGCGTGAGCTCTAAATTTGGACAAAATTTTTGCATGTTTAAGGGGCCTCTCGAAGCGCATTTTTAAGAGCCGCCTTGAGCAGCACGGTTAAGCAAACATATCGAGAGATTTCTATGACCTAAAAGGCTCAAAGTAGAGGGGTGAGAACCGAACCTGGGACAAGAGGTTGTTAGTAAGGAGCAGTTACCACGAGGCTATAAGGGCTTGAAAGTATGCTCGCCAAGAGGGAGGATTTTTTGTCCTGGTTACTAAGTGTTTTTCAATTGCTCCCAAACCAAGTTTAAGTTCTTATTGTAAACGTGTTTTTTTTCTGCAACGTTTTAGCCGTTCAGGTACTGCGCTTTTCTATAACACTCTAAGCTTCCAACTAAGTTTTCCACGCTTTATTTTTTGATTTTTGCGTCATTGCAATTGCCTTATATCGCAAATATGTTTATTGATACGATAAAAGCGATTGTGAGAACCGGTTGTATGTAGTCCTTAGAGCGCAGTTGGTAAGATGGATGACTGTTAATCTGGGGGTCAAGGGTTCGAGCCTGTGTCGGGTACACTTCTTTTTGTAGACATGAAAATTTCTAATCAACATCATTCCGCCTGTTGCTCGAGAGCACTTCTTGCGACGCTGAGTCGGATTATGTTCCTTTGTGTGTTAGAAAGAAAAATGCTAATCCTCTATATTAAACGCGTGAGCTCTAAATTTGGACAAAATTTTTGCATGTTTAAGGGGCCTCTCGAAGCGCATGTTAAAGAGCCGCATTGAGCAGCATGGTTAAGCAAACATATCGAGAGATTTCTATGACCTAAAAGGCTCAAAGTAGATGGGTGAGAACCGAACCTGGGACAAAAGGTTGTTAGTCACGAGCAGTTACCACGAGGCTAGAAGGGCTTGAAAGTATGCTCGCCAAGAAGGAGGATTTTTTGTCCTGGTTACTAAGTGTTTTTCAATTGCTCCCGAACCAAGTTTAAGTTCTTATTGTAAACATGTTTTTTTCTGCAACGTTTTAGCCGTACAGGTTCTGCGCTTCTCTAGAATACTCTTACCTTTCAACTAAGTTTTTCACGCTTTAATGTTTGATTTTTGCGTCATTGCAAATGCCTTCAATCTAAAATATGTTTATTGATACGATAGAAGCGATTTTGAGAAATGGTGGAATGTAGTAATTATAGCGTAGTTGGTAAGATGGATTACTTCTAATCTGAGGGTCGAGGGTTCGAACGCGTGTCGGTTACCCTTCTTTTTGTAGACGTGAAAATTTCTAATCAACATCATTCCGCCTGTTGTTCGAGAGCACTTTATGCGACGCTGAGTCGGTTCATGTTCCTTTGTGTGTTAGAAAGAAAAATGCTAATCCTATATATTAAACGCGTGAGCTCTAAATTTGGACAAAATTTTTGCATGTTTAAGGGGCCTCTCGAAGCGCATGTTTAAGAGCCGCCTTGAGCAGCATGGTTAAGCAAACATATCGAGAGATTTCTATGACCTAAAAGGCTCAAAGTAGATGGGTGAGAACCGAACCTGGGACAAGAGGTTGTTAGTAAGGAGCAGTTACCACGAGGCTAGAAGGGCTTGAAATTATGCTCGCCAAGAGGAATGATTTTTGTCCTGGGTACTACGTGTTTTTATTGCTCCTGAACCAAGTTTGAAGTTCTTATTGTAAACGTGTTTTTTTTCTGCAACGTTTTAGCCGTGCAGGTACTGCGCTTTTCTATAACACTCTAAGCTTCCAACTAAGTTTTCCACGCTTTATTTTTTGATTTTTGCGTCATTGCAATTGCCTTATATCGCAAATATGTTTATTGATACGATAAAAGCGATTGTGAGAACCGGTTGTATGTAGTCCTTAGAGCGCAGTTGGTAAGATGGATGACTGTTAATCTGGGGGTCAAGGGTTCGAGCCTGTGTCGGGTACACTTCTTTTTGTAGACATGAAAATTTCTAATCAACATCATTCCGCCTGTTGCTCGAGAGCACTTTTTGCGACGCTGAGTCGGATTATGTTCCTTTGTGTGTTAGAAAGAAAAATGCTAATCCTCTATATTAAACGCGTGAGCTCTAAATTTGGACAAAATTTTTGCATGTTTAAGGGGCCTCTCGAAGCGCATGTTAAAGAGCCGCATTGAGCAGCATGGTTAAGCAAACATATCGAGAGATTTCTATGACCTAAAAGGCTCAAAGTAGATGGGTGAGAACCGAACCTGGGACAAGAGGTTGTTAGTAAGGAGCAGTTACCACGAGGCTAGAAGGGCTTGAAATTATGCTCGCCAAGAGGAATGATTTTTGTCCTGGGTACTACGTGTTTTTATTGCTCCTGAACCAAGTTTGAAGTTCTTATTGTAAACGTGTTTTTTTTCTGCAACGTTTTAGCCGTGCAGGTACTGCGCTTTTCTATAACACTCTAAGCTTCCAACTAAGTTTTCCACGCTTTATTTTTTGATTTTTGCGTCATTGCAATTGCCTTATATCGCAAATATGTTTATTGATACGATAAAAGCGATTGTGAGAACCGGTTGTATGTAGTCCTTAGAGCGCAGTTGGTAAGATGGATGACTGTTAATCTGGGGGTCAAGGGTTCGAGCCTGTGTCGGGTACACTTCTTTTTGTAGACATGAAAATTTCTAATCAACATCATTCCGCCTGTTGCTCGAGAGCACTTCTTGCGACGCTGAGTCGGATTATGTTCCTTTGTGTGTTAGAAAGAAAAATGCTAATCCTCTATATTAAACGCGTGAGCTCTAAATTTGGACAAAATTTTTGCATGTTTAAGGGGCCTCTCGAAGCGCATGTTAAAGAGCCGCATTGAGCAGCATGGTTAAGCAAACATATCGAGAGATTTCTATGACCTAAAAGGCTCAAAGTAGATGGGTGAGAACCGAACCTGGGACAAAAGGTTGTTAGTCACGAGCAGTTACCACGAGGCTAGAAGGGCTTGAAAGTATGCTGGCCAAGAAGGAGGATTTTTTGTCCTGGTTACTAAGTGTTTTTCAATTGCTCCCGAACCAAGTTTAAGTTCTTATTGTAAACATGTTTTTTTCTGCAACGTTTTAGCCGTACAGGTTCTGCGCTTCTCTAGAATACTCTTACCTTTCAACTAAGTTTTTCACGCTTTAATGTTTGATTTTTGCGTCATTGCAAATGCCTTCAATCTAAAATATGTTTATTGATACGATAGAAGCGATTTTGAGAAATGGTGGAATGTAGTAATTATAGCGTAGTTGGTAAGATGGATTACTGCTAATCTGAGGGTCGAGGGTTCGAACGCGTGTCGGTTACCCTTCTTTTTGTAGACGTGAAAATTTCTAACCAACACCATTCCGCCTGTTGTTCGAGAGCACTTTATGCGACGCTGAGTCGGTTCATGTTCCTTTGTGTGTTAGAAAGAAAAATGCTAATCCTATATATTAAACGCGTGAGCTCTAAATTTGGACAAAATTTTTGCATGTTTAAGGGGCCTCTCGAAGCGCATGTTTAAGAGCCGCCTTGAGCAGCATGATTAAGCAAACATATCGAGAGATTTCTATGACCTAAAAGGCTCAAAGTAGATGGGTGAGAACCGAACCTGGGACAAAAGGTTGTTAGTCACGAGCAGTTACCACGAGGCTAGAAGGGCTTGAAAGTATGCTCGCCAAGAAGGAGGATTTTTTGTCCTGGTTACTAAGTGTTTTTCAATTGCTCCCGAACCAAGTTTAAGTTCTTATTGTAAACATGTTTTTTTCTGCAACGTTTTAGCCGTACAGGTTCTGCGCTCTTCTAGAATACTCTTACCTTTCAACTAAGTTTTTCACGCTTTAATGTTTGATTTTTGCGTCATTGCAAATGCCTTCAATCTAAAATATGTTTATTGATACGATAGAAGCGATTTTGAGAAATGGTGGAATGTAGTAATTATAGCGTAGTTGGTAAGATGGATTACTGCTAATCTGAGGGTCGAGGGTTCGAACGCGTGTCGGTTACCCTTCTTTTTGTAGACGTGAAAATTTCTAATCAACATCATTCCGCCTGTTGTTCGAGAGCACTTTATGCGACGCTGAGTCGGTTCATGTTCCTTTGTGTGTTAGAAAGAAAAATGCTAATCCTATATATTAAACGCGTGAGCTCTAAATTTGGACAAAATTTTTGCATGTTTAAGGGGCCTCTCGAAGCGCATGTTTAAGAGCCGCCTTGAGCAGCATGGTTAAGCAAACATATCGAGAGATTTCTATGACCTAAAAGGCTCAAAGTAGATGGGTGAGAACCGAACCTGGGACAAAAGGTTGTTAGTCACGAGCAGTTACCACGAGGCTAGAAGGGCTTGAAAGTATGCTCGCCAAGAAGGAGGATTTTTTGTCCTGGTTACTAAGTGTTTTTCAATTGCTCCCGAACCAAGTTTAAGTTCTTATTGTAAACATGTTTTTTTCTGCAACGTTTTAGCCGTACAGGTTCTGCGCTTCTCTAGAATACTCTTACCTTTCAACTAAGTTTTTCACGCTTTAATGTTTGATTTTTGCGTCATTGCAAATGCCTTCAATCTAAAATATGTTTATTGATACGATAGAAGCGATTTTGAGAAATGGTGGAATGTAGTAATTATAGCGTAGTTGGTAAGATGGATTACTGCTAATCTGAGGGTCGAGGGTTCGAACGCGTGTCGGTTACCCTTCTTTTTGTAGACGTGAAAATTTCTAACCAACACCATTCCGCCTGTTGTTCGAGAGCACTTTATGCGACGCTGAGTCGGTTCATGTTCCTTTGTGTGTTAGAAAGAAAAATGCTAATCCTATATATTAAACGCGTGAGCTCTAAATTTGGACAAAATTTTTGCATGTTTAAGGGGCCTCTCGAAGCGCATGTTTAAGAGCCGCCTTGAGCAGCATGGTTAAGCAAACATATCGAGAGATTTCTATGACCTAAAAGGCTCAAAGTAGATGGGTGAGAACCGAACCTGGGACAAGAGGTTGTTAGTAAGGAGCAGTTACCACGAGGCTAGAAGGGCTTGAAAGTATGTTCGCCAAGAGGGAGGATTTTTTGTCCTGGGTACTAAGTGTTCTCCAATTGCTCCCGAACCAAGTTTGAAGTTCTTATTGTAAACATGTTTTTTTCTGCAACGTTTTAGCCGTACAGGTTCTGCGGTTTTCTAGAACACTCTAAGCTTTCAACTAAGTTTTTCTCCCTTTTACTTTTTGGTTTTTGCGTGATCTCAAATGCTCTCAATCTGAAATATGTTTATTGATAAGATAAAAGCGATTGTGAGAAACGGTGGTTTGTAGTGGTTATAGCGCAGTTCTTAAATGGCGGACTGCTAATCTGAAGTTTGAATTGTTTTTCTGTTACCATTATCCATAAAATTGCTATGAAACTAAGTTTTGAGTAGTTTTAGTCGTTTTGTCTAGTCTTACTTTTTTTATAGTAAATATCAGTCCCAATTGAGCACAATGGCCAGCAGGCCTCCTAGCATAACATGTTTTAATGGTTCTTAATCATGCAACCTAGCGTAAGACGTAAAGTTTTGAGACGCGCCTTACCATCTTTTTTATGCTCCTAATATGCAGATTTGCGCTGATTAAGCCTACGTTACAGCACAAACAAGCAAGTCACAAACGCCATTGTCCAGAAATTAGCTGTAGAAAGAGCAAAAGACAATTGCAATACACCTAGATAGCTTAAGTTGTGAGACCTACGGCTGTTAAACGAGGGGCATGGGTTCGAGCCCGAGTTGGTGCGAAACAGAAACCTTTACTTCTTTAAAACCTATTCGTGTAAATGATTTTTTGGTTATCGCTTTGCGGGTCTGCTAGTTCCAATTGAATTGCGTGCGTTCTTCATTTTTCACACTTGCGTGCGTGACTTTAGAATTGACCTTTCTTAACTTTAATTCAAAGAGATATGGTGAAGTGAATGTGTAACGCTAAGAATGTTATATGAGAGCACCTAATAGAATGAGCAATAAGTCATACAGATTCGACATCAAAAATTAATTTCTCAGCTTTTATCATTTTTTGTCTTTCTTTTACTAAATTTTTGAGACTGCATATCTACGATGCTATTACGGCTATTTTCTGGCGCTCTGTCAGTTATGTTTGATTTGTTGTTATTGCTTTTGATAATTTTTGACACTACTAGTTTTTCAAATTAGTTTTATATTGCAAAGCATTTTTCAATACCTTTGTTTTCTTGAATCTATAAAGGTTCAAATGCTAATCTGAAAATTGACTCACGAGGTCGATGTTATTTGATTGATTATCTCATCGATAGGATAGAAACAAAAGTTATATTTTCTCAGTTTCGCACTCTTGCGTACTAGCTTCTTTTGCTAATCTTTTGTCTACTGTTAGCCTATAACAGTCTTTCGGCGTAATAAAAGTCTTCCACATGACAATGTTACCAATGATTCTGTTAAGATGTCTGCTGCATTTTTGGGAGAGATTTCTGTTTGTAATGATGGAGTATAGGCAAGTCTAATAATTCTCAATTTTGAAAGATTTAGGGTTAGTTTTGCCAGCTGCAAAATTGCACAAGAACTTACTGCTATGCTGGAAATTTTTTCGCAGCATCTTAACAGCCGCCGTCAGCTGCTACAACTGCTATTTTTAGGCGCTTTACTCTTTATATAACAGTGACTTTGATTTGCATCGGGGTGCTGTCTTTTTAAGATCCGTTCCAATATTTTTTTGCTGTGTGATGTCCATTGCTTTTTGAGACTGCAGATCTACAAAGCTATTGCCGCTATGTTCTGGCAATCTGTCAGCTATGTTTTGTTGGAAATTTGACTACTGTTTTTTGCTGTTTGATCAATTTTTGTCTTTTCGGAGATAATTTATTGTGGAAATTTGACCACTGTTCTTAGTTTTTTTGATCTTATTAAATGGTATCAAAGTACATTCCTAATTAATGCGAGGTCTAGTTTTTTTGTTCTGTAAAAAATTTCATTTTTGCTGGCTGCAGTACTTTTCTACCTGTTATACCTTCCTGTAATTTCATGTTTATATAATTCACCTTTCGTTTATTAATAGCCGCACAGCGATAGCTGGAGCTATTATTGGCCTTCTCTTGGTTTTTTTATTTCGTCCTCGCAATTTTTGTTACGACCATATGAC
This sequence comes from Convolutriloba macropyga, assembly GCF_964194025.1. Lineage (NCBI taxonomy): Eukaryota > Metazoa > Xenacoelomorpha > Acoela > Convolutidae > Convolutriloba > Convolutriloba macropyga. Next base: position 38,836,029 of record NC_134472.1, read on the forward strand.
ATCACAACCTTTTCAAATCTGCTTTTTGTTCATTCGTTCATGCAATTTCAACTGAAGTACGTGTGTGATGTCATTTTTCGCTCTTAGTGGAGCGAGTTTTTGTTCATTTGCGTGTTTAATTTTTTGGTCACACTTGACATACCTCACTCTCAAAAATCACTTCCTCACTTTGAAAGTAACTTTTATTTACTTATCCAAGAGATAAGGTCAAATGGATATGTGTCACTCTAAATGAAGGTTATTTGAGAGCAGCTAATAGAGGCAGCAAAAACTTATACAGATTTTTAATCAAAATATAACATATCAGCCTTCAATGAAAGACGAATTTTTTTGGTCTGTCTTTTTTAATTTTTTCGAGACTGCAGATCTACGAAGCTATTGCGGCTATTTTCTGGCAATCTGCCAGCTATATTCATTTTCGTTTCGCGAAAATCACGATTTTGACCATGACTTCCTATTTCATTTACTGTTTAACTGAAGGGCAAAATAGATGGAAATGTGGTAAAGCGAATGTGCTCCATTATTAGGTCCTAGTGCGTTAGATTATCAGGTTCAAATAAAGCGAATGCTAATTGGTATTGGTTTTAAGCTCATTAGTTATGTTTAGAGGCTGATTTCTGTGTAATTGTGTTTTAAATAACGCTTGCTTAATTTGATCACTTTTTATAGCTGCGAAGCTGTAAGCTGAGCGAAGCTATATTGCGGTGCTCTTGGTTTTTACGACTTGAAGAGGAGTGTTGGTTTTCTTAAGGTTTTTTTTTACCGGAAGTACTATTCGTTCAGACGATGTTTTGACCTAAAAGCAAAAGCGAGTAAAATTGCAGTGTGAACTAATTTTTTCTGAGCGAGAGAAGTTTTTTGATCATGCGCTGCGTTTAGTGAATGACTTTTTGACATTGAAAAGTAGTTTTTGACTGAATGGCACATATAGATAACCGTTTTTAGCCGTTTTTTCGTCTAAGTGGCCTAGTTTTTTTGTTTGTAATTTGGTTTTTTTGTAGAAATAATTTTTAATCGATGCTATGTTGAAATGTAAACCCCGGAAATTGATAGCACAGTATTTTGCATAGCCTGAAATTGCGTTTCAAATGCGAAATTGGCACATATTTCTCGATTTTTTGGTTAATTTTTTGCTTTTTTTCTATTAATTTCTTCATTTTTTGGATCTTTTAGCTGTTTTGTCAAAAATTAGTTAATATGGCAACTTCCTTTTGATAATTCATATACTCAATGCCTCTTTCTACCTCGATGTAATTTTGTTTCATAAAATTGTACATTTGCTAATCCGATTTTCGTAGTTTTTTGCCAATTTTTTTCTGTTTTTTGTTTGTTTTGCTTTTTATTACTAGAAATAGTATTTTGGGGAACATGAGGGACTATAATTTTGTTTCAATAAAAATTCAATCATTTTTTGGTGTTAAGTTTTTGAAAAAACAGAAATTTTTTTCATAAATGCAGTCTTAAATATTTTTTGACCACTTTTTTTGCACAATGTTTCATTGTTTCGTATGTCTGAATTCTGCTTTTTCTTGTTTTATTCTGTTCAGCAAGTTGGATTTTGTCTCGAATGACTCGTTGTCTTTTCTATGTCTCAAATGCTGATCATTGTACTAGTTTTTCTTGATTTTTTTAAATTTGATTTTTAACTCTCAAGAATTGGTCTTTTTGTTACGGTGTTCCTGACATTGTGTCAATATTCTTCACATTCTCGTTTGTACCATTCTAGTTTTGTCCTGGCACCTAATTTTGTATTCGTTATATTGATTTTTTCAGTTGTTAAAAAATTGAATGATTTCAGCTTTTTCTTGGATCTTGGTTTCTTCGGTTTGCAATTTATTTAATTCAAAATAAGGCAGTACTGGGAATTTGCTAGAAAGTCTTTTCCAACAATTCAACTTATTAATATTCATTGCAATTTTCTTCCGGGCTTGGTATTGTTTTTAGACGATTTTTTGCCTTTGAATATTATTCTGTTGCTTTTGTTTTTCTATGATTAATTTAATTTTTGAATTAGTATGAAATGTTGTCTAGCATATATACAGCAAGGAAGAATCATGTATGATTTTTGTCTGAATTGCCGTGATTAGAAATCTAATTGTAGTGGTTCTCTGATTCTTAAGTTTGAGCACTCTTTTTTGAATAATTTTGACTTTCCTGTCTTTTTTGAAAAGTTTTTATCTGCCGTTTGCTTTCGATCTTTTTGAGATTAGAATCATTAATTATCTGAGGGCAATGGATGGCCCTGTCAGCTTTGTCAGGCTATCAGTTTTTTGACCATCCTAAAAATTTCAGACTTTTTTAACATTACCAAACGTTTTCAATAAAATTCTGCTGCATTTTCTTTCTCTTGGTGACAGTGGTTTAAATTTCACCGATTTTTAGATCAGACCCGCGGAGGTTATGAGTTAATGGTTTAATACAAAAGGTAATGGCTTCAGCTTTTTGTGAAGTTTTGGTGCTTCGAGTCGCTTCCGGAATTCTTCCGGCTATGTTTTTTGTTTCGTCGTCTGACGCTCTTTTTTCGTTTTACATTTCACACAGCAAAGCTGAAAAAGTCAAATTTTCTGAATGACTTCTTCCTCTCACTAACGGCATTTGCGCGCGTGACGTCATTTCTTACTCGCTTTAGCAAAAGTTTTTAGGTTATTTGCGTGATTAGATTTTGATCATACGTGACTTACCTCACTCAATAAAATGACTTTTGCACTTTAAAACTTAAGTTTAGTTTGAATTTGTTTAAGGTCAAAGGAACTCATTTCTGCAGTAAAGGTCCCTAATAAGAGGCTTCTGCGGAATGAATTTTAACAAGCTTTATTAATTTATCGCTGAATGTTTTTTACTTAGTTTTTTGAGCGGCGTCGATTTTTTTTTCAAGTTAGATCTGTATCTGTTTCTATCTCTATTATATGGCACGCAGGTCTATTCTTTCGCAGCTATTCCGGCAATCTGCCGGCTATGTTTTGACACTTTTGATAAATTTGTATCTTTTAACTGCTCGCTCTCAAACATTTCTTTATGGCGAGTTTTTGCTCGACCGATTTTTTGTCTGACGCTTTTAACTTTTCGTACTTCGAAAACTGGATAAACAGACAGGCAAAGCCCGGAGAGCATTAAAGCTAGGCTAAGCAGCTCTCTTAGAGCTTTACGCCTTGCTGTTCTCTAGTTCCCTTACCCTTCTCCGCCATCGCTTTCGAATGTCATGGGTTACTTCGTAATTTTGTTTGAATGCAGGTTTAAATTTTTGCCAAATACACGTTTTAAGAAGGTCGATCTGAGTGCGTCGCCTAAGTTACTGAGTAATTTCAGAAACTCTTGATGATTCAAATTCTAGTTATTTCCCATTAGGCAAATTTTCTTCCCGTCGAGATTTCTAGAAACAATTTAATTTTGTTTTGAATGAAATTTCTGTCGGAAATTTTTCAGGAATTCAATAAAATTTATGGTTTGAAATAGTCGAGTAACTCTGATTTCACCTGATTTTTTCGTTTTTTATGGGGTGCATAAATGTGAAAAGTCGGTATGCAGGCTGTTGTTTATGTACAAAATTCATGTTCATTTCGTTTCCCTGTGCACGAAAATGATTTTGTCATGTATGAAAACAGGAGACAAACCTACATAACCCAGTACACCTTTGTTCTATGGGGTAAATCTTAAAGATTTGTAAAGCGTCTATTGCCAATTGGACTTATTAAGCGCGCAATCTCTATAAAAGGTGCTGAAATGTTCGATTTGATTAGTTTGATTGACCGTTAGATTGGTTAAATGTTAAAGTGAACATGAAACGGCGTTAAATGTCCTTATATATTAAGTCTGAACCGTATCCTGGAGGAATTAGGTGCATTTAGGTACCTTTGCTCGTTCTCTGCTGCTCTGGCTTTGTTAAATGCAGTTCCCTGTTACACTCTTGATGGCCAGTGGATATTCTCAGCCCTAGTGGACATAGTTGCAATTTTGTTCCGGATTGACCTAACCCATAGTGACAAGGAGAACATAAAACTGATCGCCCTCTCGTGTGGAACAGTCCTTCTAGCTGCCAATGTGCTCATAGCTATTGCAAACTCATTTTCTGCACATGTTACTGTCTTATAATCAATTAATATTACTCTTGTCTTGTGTTTGTTAGATTGTATGTATATCTACTTTACTCCGTTCTTTTCAAAATTATTAACTTTTCTCGCCCCCATAAATTCCTGCAGTAGTGAAAGTGGCGTAGAGAAAAAGTTTCTCTTCGCCCTATGGACCCAACCATTAACGCTTATTAGCGAATCACTAATTGTTGTTACCCTACCCTGTTCTGGAATTAATCATTTTTCACTACTGCTTTTACCACAAGCTCGTAAGCAACTTTTTGCCAAGTTTTGCAGTTATGAGGCTCTGGAATTGATGTTTTCACGAGGAGTTGATGAGGTATCATTTCAGATATTTTTGACGCTTTCTTTGACTGATAATACAACGAAACGCCGTACTTTACTACACAAGCAATTTGTTTAATTGCTCCCAGTATCTCAACAGCTTAAACTGATACAATACCTACTAGCAGTAGTGAAGTTGAGAATGGGAGAAGCTGTGGATCCGAGTGAGTGCTGTATTAAAGTGGTGTGTCGTGTTCGTCCACTAAACAACGCAGAGAAGGAAAGGGGAGACTCATGTGTGCTCAATGTGCCATCAGACGAACAGATCACTCTAGCCGTAATTCAATCTTATCCAAAAATAACTACGCTTATTAACTCCTCTCGAACGAAGTTTGAAGCAATTATTGTGAACGTGTCTTTTTTACGACTAGAACAGGAGTTTTTGTTTTTTTTTTACCGGAAGTACTATTCGTTCAGACGGCATTTTGAACTAAGAGCGAAAGAGTAAAATTGCCGTGTGAACTTATTTTTTCTAAGCGAGAGAAGTTTTTGATCATGTACTTAGATCAGTGAATGACTTTCGACTAAGTGTTATGCGACAGAATGCCGCATATAGATAACCATTTCTAGCCGTTTTTTCCTCCAATTGACCGAATTATTTTGCTTATAATTTAGTTTTTTGTAGAAATAGTTTTTAATAGAAGCTGTATTAATATGTTTTTGAGAGCCTGATACTGCGTTTTCAATTCTAAATGAGCACATATTTCCCAACTTCTTAATTCATTTTTAGCTTTTTGAAAATTAATTTCAGTTTTGGATCTTAATGCGGATTTTTCCAAACATTGCATATGCCAATTTAACTTTGACATTTCATGCATTGAATGCATCTTCAACGTGAAGTATTTTTGTTTTATAGAAATTTACACATGCTTGCCCGATTTTGGCAGTTTTTTGTCCAATTTTGTCTGTTTTTTAATTGCTCTCAAACAAAGTTTGTAGCAATTATATTAGTCCTGTTGGTCTTTTTTTATGCAATTTTTCGCTTGACCGATTTTTCGTCTGACGCTTTTGACTTTTCGTCCTCAAAAACGGGATAAACAGGTAGCGCCCAGCGGGCATTAAGAGCTCTTAGAGCCTTTCAGCTCTGTTTCAGCTCAAACTGTTTTGGAGACTTATACTTATACTTATGGTGTGAAGGGCGGTTCTGAGAGGTTGATGAGAAACCCCCCCCCCCCCGTTGACCCCCATCCCCACCGCGCTGTTGCCCCCCCCCCAACCCAGTGTTGCCCCCATCAGTCCCCAGTGCACCCCCCCCCCCCCCCCCCCGTGGCTAGCTACTGACGAAGCCAACCGCTCGCCGGTCGTTTGAGAGCAATTCGCCCGACGTTAGTCGGTTATGTTTTGCTTATTTGTGGGGCTTAATTAGTAGAAGTCTTTTTGTGCGCTTTGAGGGATAATAATTTACTATTTCTAATAATCGAATAATTTAATGGCCTTTAGTGTTTGAAATTTTGCAAGATTTTTTGTGAAATTTTGAAAATTTTTTATTGCAAAGTATTTTATTGTTTCTAATCTTTGAACTATGTTTAATCTATGTTTAATGAACTACAGTTTAATCTATAGCGGAGGATATCTATATAATTTTATGCTAAATAAGGAAATGTAATTGCTTTTCTACTGAATATATTTAATTGCTCAGGAACGAAGTTCATAGCAATTATTGTAAACGTGTTGGTCTTTTTTATGCAAATTTCTTACCTGACCGTTTTGCGTTTTTCTTCTAGAACATTTTTTGACTTCTCAAGTGACTTTTTCACGCTTTCGTTCTTTATTTTTTTAGTGATGTCTAGTGCTCTCACGCCGAAGTAAAGCTTGTTGCTAATACAAATTGGTTGCAGCAAATGAAAAATAAGTATCTGATGGCCCAGTGGGCAGTGCATTTGGTTAGAAATCGGGAGGTCAATGGGTCGAATCTAGGTGTGGTCGAATAATTTTTTACCCGCCTGTCGTTGTAGAGCAATTTTTCAGTCTTTTTGTTTATTTTTTTTTGTTTCTGTCCTCATTTTCCGTATTCTATTATGCATCAGTCTATCATTATCTTGAGAACTATAGTTCTTATCAGCTCTGCTTTTATCAGTTTTTAAAAAGTATTGAGTTTAGCATTTTTTCTCAGATTTTTTGTATTTGATTTCATTTGACATGGTGCGGCACTGAGAATATGCTCGAAATGCCGTTTAGACAATTTGGCTGATAATCACTTTCTATGGTTAGTAAGGGGTCTTGGTTTTGTTTTAAACGTTTTTTGCCTGTATATCTTGTTTCTTTTGTCTTTCTGGCGATTAATTTGATTTTTTTAAATGCTGATTTTCAAGTTTTTTTTGCGATCCTGGGACCATTTTGTCAGTTTATTCAATTTATTGGTAATTGAATTAAAGTCTCCGGCCTTTCGGGTCTTTTTTACTATAAAGCATACAAGATGTTTTAGCTACATAGTTTTCCTACTCAATTTGACACAAAATTTTACAGAAATTTCATACAATTTTTGCTCCTTTTCTTCAAAAATAGAGATGTTTTTGAGCTCATTAGGGCTTGGGTGATATATTGTGTTTGGATGTGTTCTGCATGGAGACTTCAACTATTTGAAAAACCAGTTCTTTCGTTGGATACGACTTCGAGTCGTTTCCGGAGTTATTCCGGCTATGTTTTTTATTTGGTCGTCGAGATTTTTGTAACGACTATATGACGTTACAAACATTCACATCTGCTTTTTCATTCGTTTATGCAATTCCAACTGGAATGCATGCGTGACGTCATTTTTCACTCTTAGTGGAGCGAGTTTTTTTTTATCATTCGTATGATTAAATTTTTGGTCATATGTGACTCACCTCACTCTCAAAAATGACTTCCTCACTCTGAAGTTGACTTTATTTAGTTTAACTCAAGTTCAAGTGAGTGTATAGCAGGTTATTGAAGGTTATTCAAGAGCAGCCAATAATAGCAGCTAAAGGTTATAAAGATTCTTAATCAAAATTTAACATCGCTGCCCTCAATCAAAAGAATGATTTTTTTGGTCTGTTTTTTTGGGACTGCAGATCTACAAAGCTATCGCGCCTTTTTTCTGGCAATCTGATAATTAATTGAAGTGCCGTTTTTTTCATCCATTTGGATCAATTTTTGGTCGCAGTATGGTCTCTGTCTCAATAATTTTTGATCGTTTTTGCATTTTATAATATTCGTAAATTGATACCAAAATTTTTTTGAGTTTTTAATAATGCGTTTCATTTCCAAAATAACACAATTTTTAAATTTCAAGTTAATTTTGGTTTTTTCCTTAATGTCTTTTAAATCTTTGAGCTGAGCAAACTTTTTGCTGAAAAATCTGTGTATATGGCAGCGTTCTTTTGTCAGTTTTATGCATTGCACACCCCTTTTTAAAATGAGCTTTTTTTTAAATTAAATTATACACATACTAATCTGATTTTGGTGGTTTTTGACCAGTTATTGAATCTTTCTACCCGTTTTTGATTTTATGACTTTTTGTTGACAAGAGGATTGCTGCGTATTTTTTTGATAAATGCGCAGTCTCAATTTTTGAATTGAGACTGAATGCTCAAAATGGAATGCCCATTTTTTGTAATATGTCCGTATTCTCTAGCATCTTTTTAGCATTCTCTGAAGAGCTTTAGTTCTGCTTTATTATATATTTTTATAAAGATTTTAGCCATTTATCTTAGATTTTCCTTATTTTTTTGCAATTGATTCCATATAATTTCATGCAACACTAAGAATTTGATAGAATTATTTTTCAAAAACTTGGTTGATATTATTTTGTGAGTTTTAATGGAGTTTTGGCAATGAACAATTTTGCTTTCTTTATTCTGTGTCCTTTGTCTTTTCCCGATAATTTTATGTTTGTAATAATTTGAATTCAATTCGTTTGTTATCTCTCCAGCATGGAAGGAGTATATATTATTTTCGTCTTAATTGCTGTGGCAGCAAATAGAATCAGTTTTTTAGTCCTTCTGTCTTTGAATAATTCCGTTCCTGTTTACAAATATATTATCTGCCTAATGCTTTCACAGTGTGTGTTTTGGGTCATGGAGATCTAAGTTATCAAGACCATTATCCTGAGTTTTTTCATAACAATTGTCAGCCCGTTGTGTTTTTTGTGCTAAGTTTTTGTCCGTCTGAAAGATTTTTGCCTTTTTATTATTATCAGATGTTTCTAAGTATACAACGTTTTGGGGTTTCAATGTCTTACAGTTTAATATTTTTTGGCAATTTTTTCTGCGAGATTTAAATCTGTGACAATTTTTCTGTAGAGTTTATATAACGATAAAACAGTTTTTGTTTTTTGCTTGCTTCGATGTCAAGGCACAATAATGTTTTTGTCTGGCGACTGTGGTTGAAATGTTCACCGAACTTTTAATCAACTCTCTTGAGGTAATTAATAATTGTTTTCCTGACAAAAGATAGTTTTGTCTGCAATTAAAGTTTCTGACGGGAAGTTCCAAAGCGCTTCCAGAAATCTTTCGGTTGCGTGTTTTATCCACAATTTGGGCTTGACCGTTTCGCTCCCTCAGCATCTTAACGACTATTCTTTAGACGCTCTCCTTTTTGCGTCTCGAAGAGGAGTATTGGTTGAGCGTCCCTTTACGAATCCAACAGAAGTTTTGGAGCAGTGTCTTTTTTCTTACGATTCGAAGAATGTTGCAGAAGTGTCTTTTTTAATAGCCGCCTATTATTGGCCTTCTCTTGGTTTTTTTTTATTTCGTCTTCATGATTTTTGTTACGACCATATGACGTCACATCCACTTTTTGTTAAATAGCCGCACAGCGATAGCTGGGGCTATTATTGGCCTTCTCTTGGTTTTTTTACAATTCAAAGAATTTGAATTGTATTGGGGCGCTCTCTTTTTTTTTTAAGATCTGTTCACACATTTTCATGATTTTTGAAGTCAAATTGGAGTAGTGATTTTGGTCACGCCGAAACAGGAAGTGGAGCGAAAAACCGAGTGGTTTTGCGGCGTGAAATGTTTTCGCTCTACATTTAAAGTAGAGTGAGAAAACGGTGTTTGAACAAAAATTCGCTTTCTCGCTAGTGGTTTTTGTTCACATGCGGCAATTTCACTTTGATTTTTACAGTTTTTCAATTTTTGGATCGGTTTTTTTTCTAAATGGTTTTCCCAATCCATTCATAGTCCGTTCTTGGTCTAGTTTTCTGTTTAGTCAATGAAAATTCTTTGAATTGTACGTCAGGACTTGTCCTGCTATGTTTTTTTATTTCGTCGTCATGATTTTTGTTACGACCATATGACGTCACAGCCATTTTTTGTTCATTCGTTCATGCAGTTTCAATTGAATTGCATGTGTGACGTCATTTTTCGCTCTTAGTGGAGCGATTTTTTTGTTCATGCGCGTGATTAAATTTTTGGTCACACTTGACTTACCTCACTCTCAAAAATGAGTTCCTCACTTTGAAATAGACTTTTATTTACTTTAATTCAAAGAGATATGGTCAAATGGCTATGTGTCACTCTAACACACTTTTGGTCTGTCTTTTTTTACTGTTTTTTTAGACTGCTGATCTACGAATCGACTGCGGCTATTTTCTGGCAATCTGCCAGCTATGTTAGTCAATTGTATTTGAGTGTCAGCTTTGAAGCAGGAAATTATTTGAATTTCTGATTTTGTTTTTCTATAACCGTTTACACGTTTCGTAGCCTAGTACGACTTGCATATTCAATTCTGAGCATTTAATTACTATATTTTGCTTAAATGATTTTCTTCTTTGGCTTTATGTGCCCTTGTAATATACAGAAGTTCTGTTAATTTTTCCAGATTTTTTGTTCGTTCAACTACGGAATGCCAACAAAATAAATCGGGCTTAAAAAAATTCTTTTGTACAAAAATTTTTTTAATTGAATATCTTCTATTCGTTCAATCCCAATTATGCTTTTTGGAATCAACGGCGGCTATTTTCCGGCAATCTGCCGGGTATGTTTGTAGTCTGCATCATTTATTCGTAGATTTTGGTGATTTGTTGTTGAATTTAGTTTCAATAGCAGCTTCGGTTGTCTGTCATTTGATTGGTGGAGTTTTTTTCTGCAGAAATTTGAGTAAACTTGAGCACATTTCTGTTTTGCCTATTTCTTCTGATATCATGCTTCTCACTGTAATTTTCTTGGTAATTTCACTTCTTGTAATTTCACTTCAATTCATATTTAAAAGATTGAGGGCCGGTGGGGAGGGCACTTAATGGCTAGACATGCCACTTTTCAATGAAATAAATTAAACAAAAGGTTTCGTACCTATTCTTTTTTGCCAGTCCCCCCAATGTTTTTTACGCCCCCGGTTACAAATTATAGGTTATCTAACACGTTATTATGTAAAACATTAGAACGTTAACCTGGGGGCGGGGGAGGGCGTAAAAAATATAAGCCCACTACGCTGGGGGGGAATAAATAGATCCCGAATTTATTTGCAGGTTTTCTGTTCTTTTGCGTTTTTTATTGTTCTAATGTTCCTGTGCCGCGTATTGGGTAAGTGACTGATCTAGAAAAAATTGTTATGGATTTTTTTCCGAATATTGGTTAGGGAAGACGCTCTAAAGTTAAACCGGGCACTTTTCGCTTAAATAAATCACCAAAATTTCCAATTTTTGGTCAGATTTTTTGTTTGCTTTCTTCAGTATTTCTCTGCCAAGTAATGGGTGGGTGACCTTTATGCCAAAGTTGTAGCTCTGATTAGTGGTTTAAAAGTTGCATTCCAGCATTTTGTAGAAAAGTTTGATAGAGGTTTTCCTTGTCTCTTTAAAGTGTTAAGTAAAATTATGTAGGGGTTCCATCTGGTTCGTGAGGTTGGTCATTTTTCTATTGAAAGTCCTTTTCGGAATTAATCTGGCTATGTCTTTCAATCGAAAAAGATTTGGACTCAGTAGGTCGGGGTTCGAACCTAACCTTCGACTGATGTATTCGCACCCACAAAGATTTTTTTGGGCTACATCCCCTGATTTAAATTGCGCCTCCTGTCATTCGAGAGCAATTATTCCGACGTTAGTCGGTTTATGTTTCATGGGTAGTAATTTCAATTCGGTTTTTAGTGTCGTCTCTTGAGTGGTATTAAAGTGTTTGACGTGTGCTCTAATTGCGCTTCTTTGAAATTGCTTTAATTCCTGAACCTGGAAACAAATGTTTCGCATTTTTTTTAAAACCACTTAGTGTCAAAATATTTTAATTTTTGATATTTTTTCGCCTTTTTTTCTTTATTATCACTTGGTCTCATTATTGGCGGGTCGGTTGCTAACGAGGCATAATTGAATCAATGTAAATGTTTCAGCTTTATATAACTAATTCTTTGACTCTAACAGTTTTTTCCAAAAGTTGTTGACTAATTATTGAAATCTGCCTGTATTCGTTGCTCCTTTTATTATTCTTACATTTTGTCAGGCAGATGACTTTAAACAAAATAATCTACAAGTTTTTTTTTCAGAACACAGACTCGTAAGGTATAAAAGGTATTTATTATTTGCGCCGTTGTGCTCAATAGCATTTCATGTGTTCTTGATAGTTTATTGACAAGGCTAAAACTCGATATTCAACATATTGCTTTTCTGAGAGCTTCGGGTTATTTACCCGTAGATCACCTTACTTTTCTTTTTTTTTTCAGTTTACTTCGGACCGGTTCTGTTATTAGTGCCAGTGCACCTTCCTGAAGTTTTTCTGAAAAGAAACTTATTTTTTGGCTAACAATGTTGTTTTGTTTAGTTGAAATTGTCCGTTAGTTAATTGCATCTTCATTGGAGCCTTTTTTTAAATAAGGGTGTAACATTTGCCAATTTAAGCTGTGATCGGAATTGTTCGTTTATGAGTGTTGCTAAGAATGCATAATGATTCAAAACTGAGCAGCATCCTTTATTGCCCAAGCAGGTATAGATGAGGGACCTTACGGTGTGTTTGGATTTAAGTGACGAGCCTGTTTACATTCAAAACGTGATACATATTGAAAGAAAAATTTTACATTGGTGCTGAGGTACATAATGTAAAAGGGTTTTGGTTTTGTATTTCCACAACTAATGAACTCCAAACGTTGAAAATGTGTAATTCAAGTGATTTACTATATTTGGGATGAGTTACAATATCTCCCTAATTATTCCGGAGGCATTTTCAATTTTTTGCTCCTGCCACTTAAATTCACCTTTTTTTAAAGATAAGGCAGGTTCATTAAGTTGCCTCTGGAGATTAAAGTCTGTTGAAGTCTGTGGTTATTTTTTGCATCTATAAAAATGAAAAAAAAACTTGCTGATGAAAAACTTCGTGGTCTTCAGAGATCCATCCGCATTTGTTCGGACTTAGAGTTTAGGATAAGATTTTTCTGCTAGGAAAGGTTTGCTTTGGCTTCGAGTACAGGTTCGAATACAAACTTTGCTGTTGGAGCGTGCTTATCAATTGCTTTTGAAGCAATATCGTTAGAAAGCTTCGCTATTTCATCGTTGAGACTGATAGAAATCAGACCTGTTTGAAAAAACTGTTTTTCGAAAAGCTTTAACATCGTATAGTTTTTTTTGGCAATTGTTTGAAACAAAGGGTTTAGTTTTAGTTAAGTGGGTTCAATTGGTGATGCATAAATTATAAAGTTGATCTGAGTCGATACGTGAGAAAAACAAAAAAGTTTTTCTTTACAAAATGACTAAAGCCGTGTAGTCAATCAATTACCTTGATTTATTTTGAAATCCTGCTGGGCCCTGCTGATTCGTAGGACTAATGTTGTACGGTTTGAGAATTGTGTCTTATTTGTGTTCTTTTGCTCAAATAATTGAAACTGTAATCACCCATTAATAATTGTAATTCAATGTTTCAATGATCTCCAAATTAAATGCCTCTCGGTGGCTCAATGGTTTCGATGGACAATATGACAGTTTAATAATTGAGTGCTTATAAAATTTTCCAAAAGAACATTCAATCCAACGTGACTCGAAACAATTTGAAAGTCGCGTAATTTTGGTTCAATAATTTTATTGTACAAGAAGCTTGACACCGCCTCCATTTTTGTTGTCACTACGGTCTTCTCTGAAGCAATCAATTTTTTCCATTGGTTAACAACAAAGTTGTGCTATCAGATTCTGAAAACCAAGTTTTTGTGGAGCCGTAGATGCAGTTACCAATATCATTTGAATTTTATTGGACCAGAGTTCAACTCTACGTCACCTGCAAGTAAAAGGCGAATTAAATGATAATAGAAATTCTGGCAATAGAAACTTTAAAAATTTATGTAAAATTTGTTTGAAAAGTTATGTAAACTTTCTTTATAGATTCGTTAACTTATCCAAAAAAAATCGAATATTCAAATGTCTTGAAATTATATTTAGGTCAAGATTCGAGGTCAAAATCTCTGTTCGTTTTCAAAGTTTACGTTAGTTTGCCTAATTTCTAGCGACTGTTAGATTCAAAAGCTAAAGCGTTGTCTTCTAACGTTAAAGTGTTGTCTGAGAGTTTAAGCGTTGTCCGTGGTTCGACTCTTGAAGGTTTAATTTTGTATATAGATCGAGTTCTGTTGTGCAAGAATATTTTTAAGAGTAAATTTGCGTGGCAAATTAAAATCAATCGTTGTTTGATGTAAGTCTGTTGTTTGATCATTCAGTTTAACATTTCTAAAATCTACTTCTAATTTCAAAATTATACCAGGAATGGTGCCTAGAAGTAACATTTGAGTTTTCTATTTCTTGATAATTCAATTATTTGTGTTTTTGGTGTCTGACTTTTTTTTTCATTTAGCAGTTTTTTTATTTACCCTGATTCATAGGACTAAGGTTGTAGGGTTTGAGAATTGTGTCTTATTTGTGTTCTTTAACTCAAATAATTGATATTGTAATCACCCATTAATAATTGTAATTCAATGTTTCAATGATCTCCAAATTAAATGCCTCTCGGTGGCTCAATGGTTTCGATGGACAATATGACAGTTTAATAATTGAGTGCTTATAAAATTTTCCAAAAGAACATTCAATCCAACGTGACTCGAAACAATTTGAAAGTCGCGTAATTTTGGTTCAATAATTTTATTGTACAAGAAGCTTGACACCGCCTCCATTTTTGTTGTCACTACGGTCTTCTCTGAAGCAATCAATTTTTTCCATTGGTTAACAACAAAGTTGTGCTATCAGATTCTGAAAACCAAGTTTTTGTGGAGCCGTAGATGCAGTTACCAATATCATTTGAATTTTATTGGACCAGAGTTCAACTCTACGTCACCTGCAAGTAAAAGGCGAATTAAATGATAATAGAAATTCTGGCAATAGAAACTTTAAAAATTTATGTAAAATTTGTTTGAAAAGTTATGTAAACTTTCTTTATAGATTCGTTAACTTATCCAAAAAAAATCGAATATTCAAATGTCTTGAAATTATATTTAGGTCAAGATTCGAGGTCAAAATCTCTGTTCGTTTTCAAAGTTTACGTTAGTTTGCCTAATTTCTAGCGACTGTTAGATTCAAAAGCTAAAGCGTTGTCTTCTAACGTTAAAGTGTTGTCTGAGAGTTTAAGCGTTGTCCGTGGTTCGACTCTTGAAGGTTTAATTTTGTATATAGATCGAGTTCTGTTGTGCAAGAATATTTTTAAGAGTAAATTTGCGTGGCAAATTAAAATCAATCGTTGTTTGATGTAAGTCTGTTGTTTGATCATTCAGTTTAACATTTCTAAAATCTACTTCTAATTTCAAAATTATACCAGGAATGGTGCCTAGAAGTAACATTTGAGTTTTCTATTTCTTGATAATTCAATTATTTGTGTTTTTGGTGTCTGACTTTTTTTTTCATTTAGCAGTTTTTTTATTTACCCTGATTCATAGGACTAAGGTTGTAGGGTTTGAGAATTGTGTCTTATTTGTGTTCTTTAACTCAAATAATTGATATTGTAATCACCCATTAATAATTGTAATTCAATGTTTCAATGATCTCCAAATTAAATGCCTCTCGGTGGCTCAATGGTTTCGATAGACAATATGACAGTTTAATAATTGAGTGCTTATAAAATTTTCCAAAAGAACATTCAATCCAACGTGACTTGAAACAATTTGAAAGTCTGGTAATTTTGGTTCAATAATTTTATTGTACCAGAAGCTTGACACCGCCTCCATTTTTGTTGTCAGTACGGTCTTGTCTGAAGCGATCGATTTTTTCCATTGGTTAACAACAAAGTTGTGCTATCAGATTCTGAAAACCAAGTTTTTGTGGAGCCGTAGATGCAGTTACCAATATCATTTGAATTTTATTGGACCAGGGTGCAACTCTACGTCACCTGCAAGTAAAAGGCGAATTAAATGATAATATAAATTCTGGCAATAGAAACTTTAAAAATTATGTGAAATTTTTTTGAAAAGTTATGTAAACTTTCTTTATGGATTCGTTAACTTATCCAAAAAAAATCGAATATTCAAATGTCTTGAAATTATATTTAGGTCGAGATTCGAGGTCAAAATCTCTGCTCGTTTTCAAAGTTTACGTTTGTTTGCCTAATTTATAGCGACTGTTAGATTCAAAAGCTAAAGCGTTGTCTTCTAATGTTAAAGTGTTGTCTGAGAGTTTAAGCGTTGTCCGTGGTTAGACTCTTGAAGGTTTAATTTTGTAGATAGATTTAGTTCTTTTGTGCAAGAATATTTTTTAAGAGTAAATTTGCGTTGCAAATTAAAATCAATCGTTGTTTGATGTAAGTCTGTTTGATCATTCAGTTTAACATTTCTAAAACCTACTTCTAATTTTAAAATTATACAAGGAATGGTGCCTAGAAGTAACATTTGAGTTTTCTATTTCTTGAAAATTCAATTATTTGTTTTTGGTGTCTGACTTTTTTTCATTTAGCAGTTTTTTATTTAACCTGTAAGCAGGCAATGACTACATCAGAGGAATGCTAGAATTTCTGCGCATAACGACTTTCGGAGTCTTTCGTGTTACAATTTTTAAAATTCTTGATTTTTTGAGAAATTTCACCAGATTGTTTTGTTCATTTTTCTTCCGTTTACTTTTTATTGCACATTTTAGTTTCAAGTGGTTGAGTTTTGTCGATGTATTTTGATGAGAGGTTTGCTAAGGCTCACATTGTTTTGAACTTCGACAACTTTCCAGAGTATAGATTGTTCGCAATTTTAAGCAGGTGAACGCAATTTGCGTCAGTTTACTAAAGTTAAAGTAATAAATTTTGCTCCTGTTTGTTCCGACCCCTGTTGAGGGCGGAGGAACTATATACTCAACCGGTTTTTTAATACAATTTTGGTCGATCGATATATTCATCGGAGAGAGTTGTGAGTGGTATCATTGAAAAGCCTATCCAGCTTAGAATATGGAATTAAAAAGAATTTTTTGAGTTTCGTTTTCTAGAGCGATTTATCGAGGTTTAAATTTTTGTGAATATTGAGATTGATTTGCTGTATTTTTATTCACATTTTCCGGAAGTTTTATCGAAAATTTGGTCAATTTTGTTTAAAAACAAGTGTATTTGATTTCATTTTTAGGACAAAAAAGTATTGTTGACTATTTTGATTTTTTTTGGCTAAACTTTTGGGTAAATATCTCAAAATTCAGCCTTTTTTATCAAACATTTCAATAAGTAAGCTTCTTTGGTCCACTTTCATTAATTTTGCCGGAAGTACAAACCCAGAAAACACTAACACAGTCTTTTTAAAAACCATGGGGGGCTAGTCCGTCTTCCACTTCCATTGGGAGTGCTCTGGAATTAACGTTTGGCCTTTTTTTGCTAACTTATCTCGATGATTATCCAAAACGCAATTTTCAATTTTGTACTACAAATTATCTATATCTATAACATTCGAAACAATTAAGTGTTCTCAGTGGACGAACAACAAGAGCATGGCTAATTTTGGTCCAATCTAGGACTGATACAATCCAAAAATATTTTGCATTTTATTCAGTCTTTTTTTCGAAATCGATCTTATGTTAATTAAAGAACAGAACAATTCAAATCAAAGCTGACTGATGTTAGGTCCAATTGGTTCCTTATTATTTTATCTATTTTTTCACTCGAAAGCTTGTGGTCGTTTTGACTTTTAATATTATATGTTTTTTAAATAATTAAGGGCTTTTTGAAGTTTGCCACTACTTTTCTCTTATTTTGGTCAACTTTTAGCTTAGTGTCAGCAAAGAAAGAATGCTTATTCTTTCTACAGAATTAATATTTAACCTAATTTTTTTGCGGCTTTACGCGTTGAGTTATCGTTTTCTGGCCTTGATACTACCAGATTTCACAAAAATTTTTTACTTTTAGCCGCATTTTTTTGCCCATTTTTCGTCTTTTTCGTTTTTCACTTTGGGACATTATAGACAGTTCACATAACACATTTTCAGCGTTCAAGATAAGGCACAACTGAACAAATCAAAATTTTTTGATAAGGGTATTTTGATGATGGTTTTGAAGGTTTCGACACCACTTTCTCGAAGAATTTAATTGATTTTTTTTACTTTTGTCTTTAACTGTCGTTTTCACTTTGTTTTTTAGTTGTATGAAATTTTCTGGAGAAGGACACGTCTCACTGGATTTCTATGGGGGATCAGATAATTCAATGTTCTGATTTGATTAGATGGCTGATGGCTTTCATGACTTTGAAAACAATTCTTTAAAAAAACTCTAATTTTGCTTTTTTTCTTTTGTGTGTGTTTTTGTTGCCTAATCTCGTTAGCTTAAGATCACACATTACAATATTGGCATGGAGAGAAGACGCGAGTCTTCAAATTTTTTTTTAAAGATTTCGTTATGACAGTACTGGCTTCGACACGGGTTTTTACCAAAAAAAAGTAAATAAGTTATTGATTTTTGTCTATATTTTACGTTGTTTTTGTGAACGTAAGACTTATTCTGAATAATTACAGATCTCAAGGGCTTCCTGCGGACGAATAAACAAACTAACTTAATTATTTCATTTTGTAGCGTATGGCTTTCATGACTTTGAATATAATTGTTTTCGAAAACACAAAAGTACCTTAATTTACCACTTTTTCGCTTTTTTTCCGTCAATTTTTTACCGAGTCCCATTAATGAGAGGTAACATACCACATCATTCAAGGAAGGCGCAACCGAAAAATTATTTGAGGGGCAGGAAATGGCTTTACTGCTTCGACGGCGTTTTCTGACAAGTTTTAATTGAGATTTTGTCATTATTTTTTGTTCTTTTTGTAACCACAAGAAAAATTAAAGACCGGTCCTAATGCCCTCATATATAGGCATTGTTGATAATAAAACGCTAGGATGTTTTCAGTTGATATCTAGTGGTTTTCCTTACTTTGAAATTAATTGTTTTTAAAAATATAAGTGAATATTTTAACTGTTTTTCTTTTTCGTCTAATTGTAACTGAGCCTTATTTTGGACTGGTCCTATATCTTTTCTAGTAAAGTTAAAGTTCTTTTGCCCAGTTTCTCTGACGCTATCTTGACTTTGTTATTAAGTTTTTCTTAAAATAAAGTTGTTATTAAGTTTTCAAAAAAATAAAATTGACATGAAGTTTTGGATGTAATTAAAGTTTGTTGTTGTTTTTTGATTTAGTTGTTCGTTTTGCCTCGCTTTCTTAGTTATGGCAGATCTCATCAATCTAATGCGGTCTTTTTTTACTCTATTGAAGTATTTGCGTTGGAGGCATTATTTTTGTTTATACACAAGTTTTTGGAAAGTACTTGAATTTTTGGGGTTTTCTATCAGTTCTCATGTGGATGAGCGGGGTCGGAACTTTATGTGCGAACGAACGCACATTACCGAGCCTCCTTGTTTCAGTTTTAATCTTTTTTAAATGGTCAAGTCGCCCCTCCGCCAACTCTTTATCAAAGGCTACAATCAAACCTCTTCCCGGGTGTGCAGTTGGCAATGTAGTTGAGCACCCAACAGTCCTATGAGATGGATTCGTCCCACGTCGGTTATTTATGTTTATTTCGTGCAATTTTGGAAAGCACTATTAAGTTCGTTGATGTTTTAAAGGTTTTGATCATGATGTGTTTATTTGTGACAGTAGAAATGTTTTAGGGAACCCAAGGCGCCTCCAAGACGTTCACTTTTGATCGAGTATTTAGATCAAACATAGACCAACGCTCGGTTTACGAGAAAGCAGCTCAGCCAATTGTGTCAGGTTAGTTCAAAATTACGTCAATGTTTATACTTTTGACTTCAACTTGTACCCATTTGAATGACTCCGGAAAAGGGTATTACCACGAAAATTTTGATGGTCTTTTATGCGTGATTTAATCAGTTTGATTGAAATCCATTGGAAGTGATTGCTAGCAATTCTCAATCCACATTACGCTGCAAATTATACAATCCTGTAATTATCAGGGATTATGTAGACAACAGTCACATTACGTCATCACATATTGTCACGTTACGTCAGTATTTATCACCTGGAAAAATTGATACGTAACCGTGGTAAACAGTGACAAAAAGTTCATGCGAAAATCACGAATTCGTTGCTCCTTTTCTATGTAGTGCAGCAATTTCTGCACTGAAAAAATTGAAAGGTGGAGTCCGTCCCATCGTTGTTGGGGGAAATCATTCGACGTCTTATTGCGAAATGCATAGTTCCTGAAGCAAATTCAGAAGCTGATGAACTATTTAACACAACACAATTGGAAGTAGCAGTCAAGGCAGGTGCTGAAGGATAGTACATGCAACAAAAATTTCCTTTGAAAAATTGCAAAAATAAAAAAAATCCGGAATTTTTCAGATTGAGTTCAAAAGGCTTTCACTTCGGTGAAAAGAAGCACAGTCTTGGAAGCAGCTGCTAAAATCTTACCTAGTGTTACCCCTTTTGCGGCTTATTGCTCCTCACAACACAGTCATTTGCACTTCAGCAACACAAGTAGCCAATCCGGCGTACAAGGGGATACTTTGGGGCCGCTTTTGTTTTCACTAGCATTGTGGTCAATCATTATAGAAATTGAGAGAAAATTACCAATCTAGTACAGCCTAATTCGGATGACGGCATCCGTGCTGGTATCGATCAACAACATTGCACAGCTTTGACTTTGTTGACTAAGTTGGGTGGAGGCTGCGGTTTAGATGTCACAACAGAAAAATGTGAGCACTGGTCACCCGTTGACTTGAATTCTATAGATAGCAGCGTAAAGAGAAATAGCAAAGCAAGACTTGAAATCTTGGGCGCTGCTGCCATTGGCAATCCCATCTTTTTGGCTGCATCTTTAAGGAAAAGATTCAACAAAATGGGAAAACTGCTCGACAACGTTCCTGATATAGATGGCCGACAGTGTGTACTTGTAGTTCTTCAAAGCTATCTTGGTGTCTCAAAGTTGGCATATTCTCTGCGATGTAACACTTCGTGGGAAGAATCCTGTTATTTTGCAGGATTTTAACAATTTTCAGAACAACATTTCAGAATATGTTAGGTACCGTTATAACTGAAAACGGTTGGAAGCAGGCTCGTCTACGATTAAGTCGAAGTGTTGTTGGAATTAGACAAGCAATTGACCAATTGAAAGCGGCGTATACTTGACGATGCTGTTTTTTTCAACCTTCGTGGTCACCAGATTTCAAATAGGAAAAAAATTGTTGGCTTTCACTATCGTTGCCTCAATCAGATTCTTGGCTTTCCGCAATTTAAATCCCTAGTCTGAGCCTTTGCTTTCAGAGCCGCATTGAATTATCGGATTGCTGTTCCGTTATACATTGAGAAACGAAAATGCCCGTACTGTCAAAACGGAACACTGGACAAGGTGGGTGTTCAGACTTTGAGCTGCCATTGTCGGGGGATATGATATCGCGGCTTAATAGAGTGAGCGATAGAATATATTTGCTGCTTGCTGGAGTGCAAACCTAACACCTCTGCGAACAGAAAATTTCTATTCCGGAGAATAACTCAAGGACAGGAGACATTCTTGCCCAGCTTGTCAGCGGGAAAGCCAGCTGCGTTAGACGTAACCACAACTTCCCCACTGCAGCCCATTCTAATTTCAGATGCGGCGAGGAGGTGTGGTTTTGCTCTGACAAATGCTGAAAGGAAATATTGAAAATATGCCCAAATATGTGTTGAAATATGTATTCAGTTTTTGCCACTGGCGTCTGAATCATTCGGGGAATCTCAGAGTTGCATCAAAAAACTTTGAAACGTATAGTATTGTTTGTAAGGAGTTTGTGTGCTATTTCTCTTTACGCTGTTATCTATAGAATTCAAGTCAACGGGTGACCCGGGCTCACATTTTTCTGTTGTGAACTCTAAAGGAGTTTCGGTGAACTTTATGAGATTCTGCCATATTGCGGACCACTAGAAATCCTCTGTTATGAGACTCTTCCATTCGATAACACCCTCAGCTCAAAAGTATTTAATTCATAATCCTGGCTCACAAAAATTTTAGCTGCCCAGTTTTTGATATGCGTGAACTCTTTGTCACCCAATGAGTTGGGATAATCCTCATTTTTTTCAACCCTTTTGTGTGGGTTCATGGAAACGTACGAAGACTCAATTGCGTGGGTACCATGGTGACTTGTGGGTAGATCTCATTGTATTTAAATCTTTTGAAAATCAACTAAGCATAGAACTGAATTTGGCCATGAGTTCTTCTAACCAAGTAATGTGTCACTTTGAAAATTTTTGAGTTTGTAAAAAATAATTACGGAGAAAGAAATATTTTTGTTCAGCTATATTCCTTTCAGCAAGTAATTATTCGCTCAATTTTCGAATAAGCCTAGGACTTGTGTGTTTAAATTTCTTAAGTAATTGAGGTCCAATTCAGATTTTGTTTCAAAAAAAGTGATCTGGGTAGTTGCAAAGCGGGATGGGATATTAGGCGAAAGATGGATAGGGGAAATTGTTTGATTCGAATAGTTTATAGGTATGTGACACGGGTAAATCCGAGGAACATTTTAGCATAACTTTGGGATGGAATAAAAAACAAAAGCTGCAAATATGAAGAACTCTTTTCCTGTTTTTGTAAGCTATTATCTTGTTAAAGACAATCGTTAGGTGTTAAGGACACTTAAGTACTTTGTTGCGTCAAATGGATTTTGAAGCACCGTCATTAAGGGTTTAACTGGTTTCCGCCTAATTTCCACAAAAAGTTGAAAATTTTTCGCTTAATGTCTACTAAATTTAGCTTTGCCTCATCGAGTTCTGGCCTAATATCATTTGCACCGTTGCAAAACCTCCAATTGTTTTCCGAATCTTCAATTCGTAATGCGAGTGATTTTTCTGCAACTAAGCAAGGGTTAAGATTCCTTCAATTTTATTTATTTAACGCGCTGGTAACAGATCATAACGTTTAACAGGGGGATTGGATATTAGGCAAAAACGAGATTAGACATAAGGAATTTTAGGAGACATCAGAAGAAAGTTTTCAAGTTAGTGTTTGTGGAAATCGAGCGCCAAAATTAACACCAAGTTAATGATATTTAGAAAAGCAGTTTAATATGTACAAATAATTATTCAATAATAACATTAAAGTAATGTTTAGTCATATAATCGCTCTCATCTTCAACCCAGGACGAAAATACTTTGGCAACTAAGAAGTCCTAGCGTATTCCTATCTTGAATCAGCTTCGATAAATTAGTAACGGGTAACTTTGATCTAATTGTTTCATCTCTTGGACGTTCCTAGAACAGGTGTTCAAGAGTTACAAAATCTTTCTCGTAAGAGTAGCATAATGGATGTGCTGCAATGTTTTGCAATCATTTTCTTGGTGTTTGCAAGTAACTGTTTGAGGTTTAAATTCTTTTCCAAATGTTTTTGACTAAGGTCTGCAACGTCTTTGAAAACACTTATTCTAATTTGTCACAAAAGCATGAACTCTTTCCTCAATTCCCATTAACCTCTTAGTGTGTAAAGTTTTGCTTGAGACAGGTCTGTATTGTCGATCTTGTTTTGATAAACTATGCTGCAGTATTCCTTTGATATTGAAAACCTAATCAGTCTTATTTTGCTAGCAAATCGGAGAAAATTTTTGCAAAATTTAGAATTGAGAACCGATACTATATTTGATAATGGATTTGATTACCGATGTTTATAATTTTAGTAGTTTTGGCAAGATCGATCAGTTTACGCGCCAAAATTTAAGTTTTGAAATTATGAAAACTTATGGGCCGTTCTTAGCAGAACACTTTAAAAGATTTTTGTTCTTGGAATGACTTGTCTTTTCCGCAACGAGTTGATGAACATCATTTCTATTTTGTCGATGAAGTTTTAGATGTCTAAACTGGTAAATCAGCTTGCTTCGCTTAAAGTTAGAAATTTTAATAGTCGTTACACGTAACGTCATCGATTTTAAGTTCTATTTTGAGCTTTCAGTAGCATTCTTCATTAAGTTTTCCATTGTCTTTGTTTCCATTTTAATCACTATTCCTAATGTTTTTAATTCTTCCACTTTTTTATTGGTAATCTGTTTGCCCCAGTCATAAGCCCGTTTGTTTTTTGTATGGTGAGTCTCTATGCAAATGCGTAATTGAAAGATGAATTTCGTCTAATACTTGTTTTATGCACTCTATCTTCGTAGACACTGTTGGGTCATCAGCATACGCTCTGGTTTTTAAATTATGGTTTGTTTTGATTTGAGTGTTTCTACGTAGATTTTGCAGGAGTGGTTCGTACCTAGAATAAAGAGGAGAGCAGGAAGTGGACAACCGTGCTTAATATCGGTCTCAATTTGAATGAATCTTGATAGTTGGTTGTTGACTTCAATATATGCGTGGTCTTTCTGTACAAGTTTTCAGTTGTTTTTGTTAGTTTGGATGAGCAGCCTATTCTATTCAGTAATTCAAGAAAGTTTATCTTTCCAGGTCTATCGATTGCTTTGCTGAAGTCTATCGAAATCATACAATTTGATCTGACTAACTTTTATTTAGCCAATCGAGCTAGTAAGATAGCCGTACTGATGTCGCGGTTTAGGAGGTAAGCAAATTGATGTCTCTTTAAGAATATAAAAAGGTATGGTGAGTCTTTATGCAAATGCGTAATTGAAAGATCAATTTCATCTAGTAAGATAGCCGTACTTATGTTGCGGTTTAGCAGGTAAGCAAATTGATGTCTCTTTAAGAATATAAAAAGGTTTGAGTCTAGACGCTGGAACATGTAATAAATTTTGAAGATCGTTTTTAGTCAAGCTTATTGGTCTGAAGTTATCAACACTGCACACTGAAAATAGTTTACGCAGCATCTTTAATAGAGATGCAAAAGGAATTTGCGCTTTTTCAGCGACTGTATTAAACAGTTTGGTGATTTCGGGAGCAAAGAATTCTGTGCGTCTCATGTGTCTCAGATGTTTATCCGTCAGATCCCGGTTCACTATGGCTGTTGTCTGTTTGAATAGCATGTCTAACTTCTTTGTTCACTGTATTCGTCTGTTTTGAAGTGCTTTTGTGACTAGCTTACTGATCGTTTTTGAAAATTAGCGTCTCTATAATTTTGGAAAGCTTCTGAGCTTCTTTCTCAAAAAGATCGCTATAGTAGTCTTTAAGTAAGTCTTCTATTTCGTCAATGTGCTCTTTGTTTTCATTACGCTCTCATTGTTTTGTTAACAAATCCCTTCTTATTTGATCCTGTGTCGTGATACCTTAGAGAATGCGAAGTTGTTGATTGTTCTTATCAAATTTTGTCTTAATTGTGTTGTTCAAAAACAACTAATTGATGGTGTCACTACCTGGTTGGAATCTTTTCAATCTTCTTTCTGACCTTACTTTAGCACTAGCATGAATTAGCAGTGAAATCTCCTCTTATCCATATTGACAAATGATTTATGATTTTTTCGACATTCTGAGAAACGGGTGATGCATTGAAATCTCCTCCTGAAACGGATGATTCGTTGAATATTGCATTGAAATCTCATATCCTTTTTGAGACACTATTTATGTTTTCTTCGACACTCTGGGAAACTCTGGGATGAAATTATTTTTGCTCCTTAGGCGTTCAAGTAAACTTTTCCAAAAATTTCTTTTGTCTGTAACAGGATGCCTTTTTGACTTTGATCTCAGTTTCCCCATTTATATTTAACCCCATTCATATTTATTGATAGGAGCCCAACTGTTTTTGAACGATAGTTCAACATTGAATTGTAACCTGTAGTAAGTTGAAATTGCGTGATGATTTGAAATTAGTCTTTCTATTTTTCTTTCTTGAAGTGCGATCAAACCATTATTTTCTTTTGTTCTCAATCTAGTAGTAGCTCTGATAATTTCAAGTGGGAGACCACGATAGTTAAATGAAACAAAGGTAGCCAATTGTACTAAATGGAATGCTTAGAGAAGCTATACTTTGATATTGATGGATGATCTAGCTCCTGATCCTCTTTTTGATGCGTAATTTCATTGTGTGTTGATTCAATTGACTAGGTTTGAAGAGAACCTCAAGTTTACTTGGAGCTTCAATTGATTTTATGTTGTTCTTGTCCCTTTTGGCTGTCGATCTTCTTCCGATTCCAGAACTCTTCTTCAGGAGTACTGTAGGATTCATTTTCATCGGTTTTTGAGCTTGTTGGAGGCAATTTTTGTTGCTTGGTTGTAATCCTGCCTTGAGGACTCTACGTCATTTGTCTCACTGTGTTTGTTATATTCTCGTATTGATTAATCCTGCTCAATATTGTCCCCGCGTTGGAGCGTTTCTTCCCTTGGTGGCGTCTTTTTGGTTCAATTCAATCTACACCAACCTTCATGGTAGCCAATATGAGGCTTGTTCAATCTTTCAGAATACGACAACGTGTCCAATTAATGCGTTTGGTCGTTACGTGGTATGTCTAGCCTTTCAAACTGCTTTCTTCCAGTGGCAGACTCGAATGACCTCTTCTCGCAGCGCACTTTCGTCCTTTGTATTTAACGTCAAATATTATTAACGCTTTGCCGTTGTAATACTCGCCCTCTGGCATTTCTTTGTAGCCATTTAGTGGTTTTATTGCTTCATTTCTGGGCAGTTCAAGTGTTCATCGATGAGTGTTTCACTGTCTAGAAGATATCGTACATTGCTCATTTTAAGCATCACTCTTTTCGAAAGACCATCGTAGTCTACGCGCCAATATTCTTGGATGTTGGAAACTTTATTCTTTTCAGTATGCTAAGGCCATTGACTTTTATCCTGTCTATGTCATCAGGTGCTTCGATTGGCGCTATCCGAAGAATTGTAAGCAATCTTTTGTCTTTTGTGGTTGAAAAGAATTTCGAAACGTCTCGGCCTTTCTGAAGCGCTCTTTTGTAAAATATGGAATGATTTTCGTCTGCAGTATGCTCGTAACTTTCGTTTTTTCATAGCCGCGAAGCGATAGCTGAGGCTAGTTTTTTCCTTATCTTGGTTTGTCTTAATTCTAAGACTTTTATCTGTATTGGGACGCTGTCTTTCTACACATTGTCATGATTTGTCAAGACCTGTTCACACATTGTCATGATTTTTTAAGTCGAATTGCAGTTAGGATTTGTCAGAGGAAACTGTAATTGAAAGGAAAAAAAGCGAATGGTTTTGCGGCTTGAATTTTTGTCAATCCAATTTCAACGTAGAGTTACAAAACGGTGTTTGAAGAAAACTTCGATTTCTCGTTTCCGTTTTGTTTTTGTTTATTTATAGATTTTCAGTTTTTTGTTTCGAATTGAAAAAATTTAAAGGTTTGATAGGCCAGGTTGTCTTTAAACAATTTAACAAAATCTGTAGGTTGTTTTTAATCATGTTTTAAATTTGGGGCTTATTGGCTTCTGAGGGTTTATGCGTGTCGTTTAGACGGTCAATGATAACTTTGAAACTATTTCCTAATGTGTTCTGAGAACAATTTCTGGGATTTCGCGAATTTTTGAGATGTTATAAAAATCAGCAGGTTCATAAATTTTACTATGTGCTTATTTTTGTTGCTAGTTTTTCACATTTCATGATATATTGTTGGTTTTTCTGCTATTATATGGTAGTAGTTTGGCAAACTTAAACTAGCTTTATCAAGCAATCTGATGTAAACAATGGTTTTGGGGTCGCAAATGGTTAAAGATCTTCACAAACATCATATCTGATATGGCGTTTGCCGTCTAATTCTAACTTGTTCACTTCTTTTATTGTTTCAGATTGAAAGGTGTTATGACTTAAACGTTTGATTAGTTTCGTTAGTGTTTGACTCGGGATTAAAGTAAGTTTTTCTTCGAGTGGATTCTGGAGTCCAAGTCTATGGTTTTTAAGATCTGTTCAAACATTTTGATGAATTGAATAAATTGTAAACTGCTTACTTTATGTGCTCTAACAACAGTTTCTGAATCTTCGCGAATTTTCGAGATGTTAAAGATAAACAGCTTCTTAATAACTGCCGTCAGCCTCTCAACAGCTATTGTTTTGGCGCTCTCCGTTTTTTTTACTGTTCAAAGAATTTGAATTGTATTGGGGCGCTGTCTTTTTTTAAGATCTGTTCACACATTTTCATGATTTTTGAAGACAAAGTTTTAGAGTAGTGATTTTGGTCACGCCAAAACAGGAAGTGGAGCGAAAAAGCCAGCAGTTTTGCGGCGAGAAATTTTTCATTCTAAGTTTTAAGTAGAGTAAGAAGACGGTTTGTGAAGAAAAATTCGCGTTCTCGCTAGTGGTTTGTTCACATGCGGCATTTTCGGTTTAATTTCTGTTTTTTCAGTTGTTCATTGGATTTTTCAAAATGGTTTCTCCAATCAAGTCATTGTCCATTCTAGGTCTAGTTTTGTGTTAAGTCAATGAAAATTCTTTGATTTGTAGTCCAGGGCTTGTCCTGCTATGTTTTTTATTTCGCAATCACTTCAAATCTGCTTTTTGTTTTTTCGTTCATGCAATTGCAACTGAATTGCGCATTTGACGTCATTTTTCAATGTGGAAAACAGACAAAAAAGTTTTTTTGTCTGTTTCCTTTACTATCTTTTTTGAGACTGCAGGTCTACGAAGCTATTGCGGCTATTTTATGGTAATCTGCCAGCGATATTGGTATGATTGGTCCTGATGCGAGGACCCCCGACAAGGAGCTTTATTAGTGTTACTCCATATTGGATCGTTGGAAGAGAGAAAAAAATGAATGTTGTGACCATGTATTTTGAAGGCTATAGGTAAGAAGATCAAAAAAATATCTCTCTTTAGAAGATCCTCACTAAGATTCTCTAGCATTAAGTCAAGATTTTTAGCAAAAGCTAGAGCTTCGACGTTCATACAGTATTTGGGCTACTAGGTTTCCCGTTCATACACTCAACAAAGCTACTGATCTAAGCGAACGTCAATCAAATCCCTTACAACAGCCACTTGAAAATCCACTTGACAAATTGAAGTAGACAAGTGTCCACACACTTTGTTTTCACTAAAAATTGCGTAACAAAATGCATTCACGAGTTTACTTTTACACCTTAAATATCCCTATTATTGCCTAATATTTTACGCACCACCTTAGCCAGGAACAAAAAGCTAAAGTGGCCAAGAATGGCGGTGATAATTTAAGACATGTTTTGTGAAAAATGCTTACATCTTCGAGTAAATTTTGACTACCGAATTGCACGTTTTGCGTTGCAATGCACAATGTTTTTCTCATTGTCTGATCATATGATCATATTTAGACGTTCTAAGTGGGTTCAATGGGACTATATTTGCCTACGGTCAGACATCATCAGGAAAGACGCACACTATGGAGGGTGTGTTGGGTGACGCAGATCTACAGGGCATCATTCCGAGGATTGTGGGAGATATATTCTCACATATCTACAACATGGACGAGAATCTTGAGTTCCATATCAAGGTTGCATCTCTTATATATACACTGTTATACCTTATATATACACTGAATATATAGAACGATTATGCAGCTCAAGCAACTTCTGTTGTAGAGAACTAAAAATTTGCTATGGAAGCTGAACAACTTGTCCTTGAAAGTAGACTGACTTTTTGAGAAGTGTGGTTGTTAACTGGATTCTACCAGTTAATATTTATGGTTCTGTAGAAAGTTATTCGTTTATCGTGCACATGTTTTATCTAGGTATCATTTAGAACCCATTTAGATTTAACTTAATCATTCCTCTTTGGGGTAATGATCATGCATTCATTTCACTTTAGGTTTGCTATTACGAGATCTACATGGAAAAGATCCGTGATCTGTTAGACCCATCCAAGACAAATTTGCCCATTCACGAGGACAAGAATAAAGTTCCGTATGTGAAAGGAATCACGGAGAGATTCGTGGCCTGTCCAGAGGAAGTGATGGATGTCATTGCAGAGGGCAAGAACAATCGACACATTGCAGTCACTAGTTAGTTGTCCACAATACATACTAGGAAAGATATGACTAGTTTTATCAAATCGGATGTAATAGCTGTTCACTCTTCAAAAAATTCAGGTTACTCTAGAAAAAACTAATCAGACAGAAACTTGTTGCTTTCAAAAGAATTAAGTCGCAGTTGTTTGGGCCTTATCAAGTGATTGACCTTTTCATTGGTTGATAAAAATAGAAGAGGAAGATGTTTCAAGGAGTAAATTTATGGAGTTACTACCACCACTACCCTACAAATCTTTTGACTCTATATAGCACTGCAAAATAACTATAATTTTGTAGAAATTGACTTCGTTTTAGCCTCGAACCCTTCACTAAGAAAAACTTTGCAAATTTTGTATGAAATTACAATAAAACGTTAGCTAATCTGCAAAAGCATAGTAAATGTTTCTGTAGATTACTCGCTCATTGGTTCTCAGTGAAGCTAATTTATGCTGATTGTCGACATGTAGCTTGAATTTATTGAACAGGTAATTGGTTGTGACAACTTTAACACCAATGGTTTTCGAAGAAAGATGCGTTCATTTTTTTAGATTTTTTCTTTTGATTATTTTTGCGTATGTATGTTCATATGCTTTATTCAGTACCGTTTTTCAGTCTTGATAGTCAAGGGATTATATTATTTTTTTTGTTGTACTTCACAACCCAAAGAATTTGGTATGTATTGGTGCTGTCTTCTCACTTTTTCGGTTTTTCTATGTCAATGTGAAATCAAATTATAGTCGACACTTCTAAGTCGAAAAGAAAACAAGAAAACCAGCATTTCAGAGTTTGAATACATTTAACTGAGTCTCAAAGGTCAATCGGCAGCTTATTGTTTGTGACTTTTATTCGATGTGTCCATAAATTGTTGGTGAATTTTTCAGTTTTACCCGTATTAGTTAAACTTTCTGTTGTCTTCAAACTGAGTGTCAATAACGACAGGTCCTATTGTCTTTCTATTGAGACATAAACAAACTTTTTTTATGTTTTCAGTTGATAGCTCTTTTTTTAAAAAAAAAAAAATTTGACCGTGATGAGTTGTCATTATGTATTAATTATTTTGCCGTTATTATCGTTAACTGCTCTTGAATGATGTTTGAAGCAATTATTGTAAATGTATGTGCATCCTTTTGTGTGCAAAATTTGCGCTTGATCGTTTTTGTTCTGGAACAATCTTTGACTTCTCAGGTAACCTTTTCATGCTTGTCTTCTTCTTTTTTTGAGTAATCTCAATTGCTCTCACTCCGAAGTAAAGTTTTTTGATAAAATAAAAGCGACTCTAGCATAGGAATTTTTAAGGTAATATTAGCCAAAAGTTGAATACTTCTGTTCAGGGCTCAGGAGGTTGGGGGCTTGAATCACTCCCTGGTCGCAGTTTTTGAACCCATAAAAATTATCTAGGTTACAACCCGTAAATTACATTGACCGGCTGTCGTTCGAGAGTAATTTGTGCGGCGTGCTTTTCTTTTTGTTGTCCTGTCACGTAATAACGACTGATCCTATAGATACTGATCTTCGTAATGGTGCGTTCAAAATCTATTTTTTGACAACTTTAGCACTCTTTGTTTTCATTAAAGTTTAAAAGTTTTCGTACTCGTGCCAGTTTTTGTTAGTCCTTGTTGTCCTATTATTCATTTTCATTAATGACATGTCTGTAATTTGTCATAAATGATTTATATGTATTATTTCATTTCATTTTAGCTATTTGAACCACTTCGACGCTATTTGCTTTCAAAGTAAAAGTGATTGTTGACACCCATGTTTGTTGTTCTTTTCGTTCTCCTGTGAGTCTCAGTCATAACTTGTCAAACATTTTGATTATGCTATTACGAATTAGTTATGGGTCTAAAAGGCAGAAGTGTGAGCATTTAGTGACTTTAATCACTCAGGCATCACTAATTTTTTATGAAAAATGTTGCGAAAAATTGTTTTATTATAGCTGCGAAGCTGTAAGCTGAGCGAAGCTATATTGCGGTGCTCTTGGTTTTTTACAATTCAAAGAATTTGAATTGTATTGGGGCGCTGTCTTTTTTTTAAGATCTGTTCACACATTTTCATGATTTCTGAAGTCAAATTGGAGTAGTGATTTTGGTCACGCCGAAACAGGAAATGGAGCGAAAAAGCGAGTAGTTTTGCGGCGTGAATTGTTTTCGCTCTAATTTTAAAGTAGATTAAGAAAACGGTGTTTGAACAAAAATTCGGTTTCTCGGTAGTGGTTTTTTGTTCTCATGCGGCAATTTCACTCTGATTTCTACTGTTTTTTCGATTTTTCGGATCGGATTTTTTCTAAATGGTTCTCCCAATCCATTCAAAGCCATTCTAGGCCTGGTTTTGTGTTTGAATTAAATTTTTACTTCTCGCTAGTGGTTTTTTTTGTTCACATGCGGCATTTTGACATTGATTTTCAGTTTTTTTTCTTATTTTTTTTTTAATTTTTTTAAATGGTTTTCTCAATTCACTCATAGTCCATTCTAGGTTTAGTTTTTCTGTTAAGTCAATGAAAATTCTTTGAATTGTACGTCAGGACTTGTCCTGCTATGTTTTTTGTTTCGTCGTCTGACGCTCTTTTTTCGTTTTACATTTGTTCACACAGCAAAGCTGAAAAAGTCAAATTTTCTGAATTACTTCTTCCTCTCAATAACGGCATTTGCGCGCGTGACGTCATTTCTCACTCGCTTCAGCAAAAGTTTTCAGTTTATTTGCGTGATTAGATTTTGATCATACGTGACTTACCTCACTCAATAAAATGACTCTTGCACTTTAAAACTCAAGTTTAGTTTGAATTTGTTAAAGGTCAAAATAACTCATTTGTGCAGTAAAGGTCCCTAATAAGAGGCTTCTGCGGAATGAATTTTAACAAGCTTTATTAATATATCGCTGAAGGTTTTTTTACCTAGTTTTTTGTGCGGCGTCGATTTTCTTTTCAATTTAGATGTGTATCTGTTTCTATCTCTATTATATGGTACGCAGGCCTATTCTTTCGCAGCTATTCCGGCAATCTGCCGGCTATGTTTTTTCTATCTTTCTGCTTTGTTGGGTGTTGGAAACTGCTCGTCTAATGGGTTTGATAGCGAGGCCTCTAGTTTCCACTGGAAGAATCATGTGATAAATTTTTTTGATCAGTTCAATGAGTCTATTCTATTGAAATAAAAATATTACGTCACATATTGAAATCACCAGTTTACATGTCCGTCAGCCTTTTAGAGTCCATCTAGTCTCATTAGTGGCCACTGAGGGCCACGTGTTTGTGTCATTAGATTTTCCTCGCAGGCGATACCCGGTGTAGTTCTTTATCGAAAGTAAACAAAAATGTTGATCAAAGCGAAATAATTCAAAATTTGTATTCAATTTTTGTTCTTTTTACGCCCAAAAAATCAAAACGACGGAAATTGACCTGGGGAACACGTGGCAACAGTTTATGGGAGCAAAGATAAATTTATAAATTTTTCAATTTATAGACCTGGTTTTCAGTTTTTTAAGACCTGGTTTTTCTGGTTAAAAATTTCAAAAATTATGATCTATTTTTTCTCCAAAAATACTAAAAGTTTAAGTCTTCTTAAAAAATAGGCCCAAATATATGTCATAGGACTTCTGTTTGTTTTTTTTGCGAAAGATTACTACAAGAATTGGTTTCAAAGGTATAGCTTTAACAAAACTCAAAAACACCCTTAAAACAATTGTCATGATTTTTAGACGGCAGACGAAGGGTTCTTTCTATTATGAAAAAGTAAAGAAAAATGCGGGAGAAAATTACGAAATAAAAAATTCATAAAAATGTGTCGTGTCGAAATTGTACCTTTCTTAGAAAACTGAAAAACATCATCCGAAAACCGTTTCCAGGGACCAGACTGCAACTAAAAATCATTCAGCTTTACCCTCACGCAAAAAGTCGCAGAAATTAACACAAAAGAAACGAGCGCAAACAAATCTCAAAATTTGGGAAGGATGGAACCCAAAATTTACCCAAAAACCCATGAAGGAGAATCTCAATTAAAAAAGTACAGAAAAACAACCCATGGAATTTGAGAACTTAATCATTTTTCTTTTATATATACGTTACTGTTTTTAGACTAGGCCGGGCCCCTGCCTCATCCTAACGATTTTCGGATGCAATAACAGCGGCCATCACGTTTTACAAAGCATAAAAGGCTCTTTTATAATTCAGAAATTTCCTATCTCTGCTTCATTCGGTACAGTTAGGCCAGAAATTACGATGAGCGAGGTCGCAACATTTTGTGAACCGAGCCTCCTTTTATCCTCATTCCAGGACGTAAACTAGAAATAATTTTGTTGAAAAAATATTTTAATGTTTCTGAACTCCTCATATTAAGCATAAGAACAGAGCAATTTGTGAACTATATTCTGTTGCTCTTGGTGCTCGATTGTGGGTTTCTAACGTGGTCGGACAAACATCGCAATTCAACAAAATGTTCTGATCCGTATTTATATTCATGATGTTTGGATGGTAAACTGTATTTAGACATGAACGAGCACAGCTCACGCAGTCACTCTATTTTCCAAATCCATGTGAAGCAGGAGAACGAAGTCACCCAGAAGAAGCTCAGTGGCAAACTGTACCTTGTGGATCTGGCTGGATCAGAGAAGGTATCTCATTCCACTTTGAAAAACAAACAGTTACTGTTTGCCTCTTTATCAGGTTTATCAACTGCTATTGATCTCCGATTAAAATTAGAATAGATCAAGCTTCTTACAAATTAATAATGGAAAAAGTTTTCTGCTGGATCAGTTTTGTAGAACTTAGTCCCAGATCAACTCACATAACACCGTGAACGGGTCTTGCTAGTGTTCTATATCGCTACAACTGAAAAGAAATGTTATGTTTGGGTATATTGCGTCATTTGATATTAGATAAAAACATGCGCCTATCAGGTATTGAATACTTGAGTGTGTATTAAGTGATAACATTTTTGTTTAGAAAATACTCTGAAGCTATTAGTGTCCGAGCTGCAAAACATTCTCAAGTGTTCAATCATTTGCTTGCATCTTAGTGTGAGAATGAGGCTGTTATTAAATTTTTTGTCTTTTTGTTATTTTTAGTCGAAATTTACTGAAGCGAAGTCTTTTTAATAGCTCTTCAACAAAATTTGTAACGATTGTATTATTCGTGCTGGGCTTGATGCATTTTTTGTACTACCAACTTCTTGTCCGACTATTTGTCTTTTCGTCCCCAAAAATGGGATAAACAGGTTAAGTTCGTGGGCTTTAAATTGCTGAGCAGTTCTTTCAGAGCTTTACTTGTCTCCAATTGCTGCTAAGAAATCACCAAAGCTGCTAAGAAGACAAAACCAAAGTGTGAACCATAAAAGTGTTTTTGCCCTTTACAATAACCAACCCTCATTCTGCTCAACACTCCCTAATCACCCACAATTACAACCCCGCATCAAGGCCCCCAACAGATCTCCTTTTTCTACGCCGTTTCCCTCTCAATTTGGGTATTGCTAAGTTAGTCATCGCTTGATATAATATTGGTTAATAGCAAAATTTTGGTTTCGCTGGTTTCAAGTGTCCCCGCTCGTTGGGTGAGACGACAACTTAATGAAATTAGTGATTGCTTTTATTTCCAATTCAATGTTGACTAAGTTGACGCAAATCTCCCCTCGTATCTGGCGGGTTTCCGTCAACGTTATTAGGGATCACAAGGGGCTCTAGCAAGTATAAGCAAATGATTTCAGTTCCTTGGATAGCGTTTACAAAAATTGACTGGGACAATTTGCTGAGGGCAAATGACAACTCATCAGAAAAAAAACTTCTATTGTCAGCCATAACAGACACTCTTCAGCGTCTTCTTAAACTTTTGCGAGAAACCACCGATCGCTTTAATTGCCAGCGGCACAAAAAGAATTCCATTTTCCGAACAATTGTTTACATGAGTCCCACACTTCTGCTCTTCTGCTGATTCAAGAGCATCACCAGCCTTCAGAGCCGCATTTGCAGTTACGTTTGGTTGCAGCGGCGAAGTCAGTCACATCAAAGGCAGCCACCATACCTGCTTTCAAAGATAGAGCACAAATGTCTCCCGGCCGTGCGTTACTGTCTGGTATAAGGTCCGTTCGTCTTTTTTGCTAAAGAGGCTAAGTTTGCTCAAGATCAAGTTGACACAAGTCTGTCGGGAATTTTTTTCCATCTTTGAGAAATGACGCGTGACGTCATTTCTCACTCGCTTTAGCAAAAGTTTTTAGGTTATTTGCGTGATTAGATTTGGATCATATGTGACTTACCTCACTCAATAAAATGACTTTTGCACTTTAAAGTTTTGTTTAAATTTGTTTAAGGTCAAAGGAACTCATTTGTGCAGTAAAGGTCCCTAATAAGAGGCTTCTGCGGAATGAATTTTATCAAGCTTTATTAAATTATCGCTGAACGTTTTTTACCTAGTTTTTTGAAAGGCGTCGATTTTTTTCTTCAAATTAGATCTGTATCTGTTTCTATATCATATGGCACGCAGGTCTATTCCTTCGCAGCTATTCCGGCAATCTGCCGGCTATGTTTTTAGATTATGGACACCTCTGTGTAATAGACAGGTACAACTAATCTATGTTTCGCTTTTATGCGAAATTCATTTGCATTCCGATGTAGACCAAGAGGGAGGTGTCGGTGGTGCTGATAGCCATGCGCCTTATTGACAAAAAGATGAACGTTCATGTCTCATTTTGCTCTCATAGAGGTCTGTATTTCTGTAAGCGCTTCAAACTTTTTATTGTCAAAAGCTTCTTGAATTTTCTTCTAGGAGAAGGCTGACAGTTTAATGGTTGGAGGCTATTATGTTCCGGAAAAATGTTGTCATCTTGTGGACTGGTAATACTTAACACGATCTTGAGAAGCGACATTAAGGAACCAAAAAAGCCGCTTGATGATGGTCCTGAGACCAAACGCCCGACCGTAACAAACTGAAAGGCAAGGTTGCCTGGAGCCATATGTGTTTCCTGAAAACAGTACCCTGTCTTCGAGATTTTCCCACTGCTTATCAAATTTCTTTAGCTTTTAAAACCATTACCGTCATACTGCTGCAATAAATGGAGTAGATTTTTGGTGCACCTAATTAATGACGGTGGATCCCTAAGGCGCATTGTGAGTCTTCGAGGTCGAGTTTATCCAGGATTTCTTAAATTTGTTTTCGTTTTAGGAGATTACTTGAGACGTAGTCTGCGCTTCCAATGGTGCTCATAGAATCTCCCATCCAGCGGCTGGACCTATTTTGTCTCTTGGTTAATGTTGTTTGACACTAGAGGTGACCACAGTTCGCATCTGTCGAAGAAAAAGCTCACATTCGGGCTCGTAGTCGCAGAATGTTTTTTCAATTTTGAGCAAATTTTTTGTTCATGACATTGAAAAGGGTTCAATGCTGTTCTTCAAGAAATGCTATAAGCCCATCGTTCGGATACCATATATGTTGGTGCCGATTGGACACCGATTGTTGAATCCTTTGAACTGCGTAACGGCGTAAGCTCTGCTGAATACTCGACTCGTTAGACACGATAAACTTGTCATAGAGAAGTAGACTGTGATGTGTTTAGCAAAATAGTGAACGCAGTGATAACCGGTATGAATTCATGCACCAAATTCAGCAGATGACCGAGTTTTACGGAATTGAAAGCATGTTACACACTGACTTTTAAGGTCTTTCTCGTTGAATTATTGAGATAAATATTTGGAATAAATGATATGAATTATTGTCATTTTTCAAGGACTTATTTTGGTGTTTCAGTGCGATTTTTAGCGGATATATTTTGAATAGATTTAGCTAGTAATAGCCTTTTGTTGAGCGGTTTGGATGTGCGATATATCCACTGGTTGCCTTGGTTTCTAGAGCTTTTCTTAACCACGAATTAACTCTTAAGAAGTCTGTTCTAACTTAGTTATTTTAGGAAGAATTTCCAGTTCGATCTTTAATTATTATATCAGAAAAAGACAAAGTTTCAATGATAGAATGAGAAGTTTTAAGTTTTTTGCTGAGTTTGATTAGCAACTGATCACTAGGCTGGTTCTCCGGTGTTCTGGTGATCGTGGGTTCTGCAGGGCTGTACCTTAAGCTGTATTGGTCCTTCGCAAATATTTACTGATCTACAAGTTGGGCAATTTCCGGCTTTTGTACGTCTCTTGATGTTTGTTAAGTACATATACAATTTCCGTATTAGCACCTACTTTATCAGAATAATTACTTCACCAAGAACATAGTTTCTCATGAAGTTATTTACCAATTATGCGAATTCATCGTCAGGGAACTCAAAAAGGTAAATATTGAGGCTTTTAGGCACTTAATATTTTTATCAGTAAACTGTCAATCTGCGGCTGTTTTTAATAAACATAAACAAATTAGGGGTTACAGGCCTAGATGGAAATACTAGCTATATATGGCCTTGAGATCTATCTAAATGTGAACTAAATTATAGCACTTATTTATGGATATTTAAAGGAAAATCATCACGTAACTATGAGGGACGAAATAGGGGCGTGACAAAGCATTTCAAAAATCTGGAAATGCCTGGTTTACCCGATGATTTCAATTTTTTTTCTTATGAGCAAGTTATTCGAGCTTTGGATGCTTGTTTTCTTATTGTTTTTTTTGGATGGGATTTAATATAGTCTTAAATGTTTGCCAAGTATTTAGAGATTCAATATAGAACTTTGAAACTACTTCATAAATAAGTGCCGGTACTAGTCGCTTTATGTTTTTTGCTTTTGGGGAAGGATGTTTTCTTTTAACAGTTATTGTATTCGTGTTTGAATTTTTATGAAAATTTTTTGATCAGCTGTTTTACGTTTCGTGTAACTTTTCCTTCATTGCCTTCTTGAATTTTGCGTGGTTAAACTTGCTTGGTCTTTCATAGTTTTAAGCAGCTCAGTTTGCGGCAGTTTTATTACTTGCAAAAGCAGAACTGAGTTTGGTTAATTGTGGACCCTCTCGCCACTCCCAATTAACTGCAGGCTAGAATAGAAACAACCCCAACCAGTTGCTCGGGATCAGTTCGATCGACTTTATTCGGCGATGTTTCTGTTATCATTATAGATGCAAAGCTGAGTGTAGCTATATTGTGATTTTCATTTTTCTTTTTTTTTCGTCGTCTGGTGCCCTTTTTCATTTTATATTGTTCACACAGCTGAGAAATTCAAATTTTCAAAAAGGCGCCTTTTCCTTTTACAACTGGCGTTTGCGCTCGTGACTTCCTTTTTCACTCTTTCGCGGCTATTCCGGCAAGCGGTCCACTCTATTATTAGATATTCATTTCAAAAATTCAAAGCAGTACGAATTCAGCGAAATTTACCGCTCACGGAATGATTTTTGGAGCAATTGTTTGTTCTGTTATTATGGGCTAAACGATAGTTTATACTCTAGCTAATTGACACCTTAAAGTATATGATCGAATACGGTTTGCGAAACGGGCTCAATTGCCAGCTCATATCATTTTGATTCACTAATTGTAATTTCTTGCCCTGATGCAACTATTCAGCAATCCACTGTCTGTTTTCACTATTCATGCGCACTGCAAATCGGCTTCTTAGCTTGATGAACGTTTTTTTTTACAATTCAAAGAATTTGAATTTTATTGGGCGCTGTCTTTTACGATTCGAAAACGAGCATTTGTGGAGCGCCTTTTTTACGACTTGAAGAGGAGTAATGATGGAGCGTCTTTTTTCTTTAATCGGTAATTATGTTATAGTGTATTTGAAGTTGGAAACAAAATGCGTGAAAACAAAGTTTGTCTGTTGCCTTGGCGCTGGATTTCTCGAAAGTATTTTTTTCGAAACTGAAGCGTTTCTTCTATGGCCGCTCTGCTCAAT
Organism: Convolutriloba macropyga; assembly: GCF_964194025.1. Taxonomy (NCBI): domain Eukaryota; kingdom Metazoa; phylum Xenacoelomorpha; order Acoela; family Convolutidae; genus Convolutriloba; species Convolutriloba macropyga. The sequence continues at coordinate 38,875,382 of NC_134472.1, forward strand.
ATGCCTGTAGTTAAAACCTTGTTGAAAACGAGGCTTCTGGAGTTCCGTTATACAAAAATATTTTTTTCCTATTTTGAATGTATAAGTGAATAAAATTCTTTGATTGCTTTTTGCTAAAGTTAGTCAGCGCCCTTCATCTGATTGCTGCAACTTATCAAGGAACATGAAAGTTCTTTGTATGATGAAAACATACCCCATAGTGCTGATTGTTGTTTACCTATTGAGAGTAGGAAATGAGAGTGGAAACTATCACAGTACCAGTAGCTTAGCATGTAGTAAAACGGTAGTCTTGGAAAAGCTCTTCCTCCTCAATTGATCTGTTTCTGTAAAAGTTGTAAGCTACGTATTTAGGTCTTAACGCTGATTGCTAAAATATGTAATGACTATGTCTTTGTTAGCCTTTGTCCTCAAAAGATGTGTGCTTCAGCTGACTAATATCGCTTGTGCGTTGTGTGCGGGCATTTTCATACTACAGTTTTTAGAGGAGCCGGATTCAGAACTGCTTTTCGTGCTTCTTACCGCTCAAATCATGGTTCAGATTTGTTTTTATCTAAAATTGGAAAAATTGTTTAGTTCGGAATATTTGTAATCTGATTAATAGCCGCTCTCATCTCAGGCGGCTATTATAGTGCTCCTAATTTTTCACAATTCAAAGAATTTGAATTGTATTGGGGCGCTGTCTTTTTTACGACTCGAAGAGGAGTATTGAAGTCCTTTTTACGACTCGAAGAGGAGTATTGGAGAATTCCTTTTTTTAATCAATTTTTGGAGTGAATTTTGAAGCGGGAAATAACGCGTGAAAAAATTTGGAGTGATTTTGGTGCTGAACAAAAGTGAAGAGCGGAGCGAAAAGAGAGTGGTTTTTGTTCACATCTCTGTTTTTGAGAGAGCGAGAAATTGATGTGTGAAAAAATTTTTTCTAAGCGAGCGAAATTTTTTTGTTCACGTGCGGCTTTTAAAAGCAGTTTTTTGCAACTTTTGATGGTTGTGAGGTTTGATTATGATATTGTATTAGTTTTAGGTTTGTTTTGATAGGAATTGAAGGTTTCAAGTAGTTAATTTGATTTTTAGTTTTTGATCAGTTTTGCTGATTTTTAGACGAAATTTAATGATTTTTTACTGTTTTTTTTGTTTTACTGCTTTAAGTGGGATTTGAATAGAAGTTTGTTACTTAAGGAATTGTCAGATACCAATTGACTAAAGTTTTGTTGGTATAAATCATTTTTTTCTAAAGAAAAATGACCGAAAAATTGAGAAATTTTAAACCATTTTTCTCATTTTTTGCAGTTTTTTTTTTAAAACTTACACAAGTGTCTTACCCACCCTATTATAACTGATCCATTGATTTTCATTGCTCTAATTGCAAAGGAATCTTATTGGGCTTTATGTTTCCTTGTACTATTAAAAAAACTCATTTAGTTTTTAATAGTTTTTTTGTTGAATTTGTTTTTGAATGCCGTTTCTATTCCTTAATTTTTTATGGCGTTTGTGGAAGTTTAGGGTTCATAATAGTTGTTCCAGTTGTTTAGTAATAAGTATGGGCAATTTTGGAAATGAATCATTTTTTTGTTGAGAAATATGACAAAAAATGGCGAAAATTGGAACTATTTTTCTTAATTTTTTTCTTTGCAGTTTTTCGGGTTTATTTCTGTTTTTTGAGACAAGTTTTTTAGACTATTATGACTTGTCTATTGTTTTGCGAGCATCTGAATGCCTTATTGGCTGAAAAGAATTTTTCTTTGGATATATATGCTTTTGTAATATTAAGAAATTTACTAACTTTTCCAGTTTTTTTAGTGCAAGTTGTTTTATTTAAGAGCTTTTTTTCATAATTTGGCCTCAGGTATTTCTAAAACATTCACTTAAGTGGTTTTAGTAAGTACTAGTTGTTTGGATGAACTAGTTTTGGCAGAGATTGTTATTTCGGGATCTCAAGTTATGACAAAATTTGATTAGATTTTATCATTTTTTAACAGATTTGGTTTTTTGTTTTTACTTTTGTTTTATGGCTTGGTTTCGAAAAAATCATAAATTAGTGGAGGCAAGTTTTTTCTGATGAGTAGTTGGATGGCTATTAAATAGATTTTCACTTCGAGTCGTTTCCGGAATTCTTCCGGCTATGTTTTTTCTAATCAATTTTATTGGAGTGATTTTTGAAGCGTGAAAAAATTTGGAGTGATTTTGGTGCTGAACAAAGGTGAAGAGCGGAGCAAAAAGAGTGGTTTTTGTTCATACCGCTGTTTTTGAGAGAGCGAAAAATTGATGTGTGAAAAAATTTTCTCTAAGCGAGCGAATTTTTTGTTCACGTGCGGCATTTTAAAGCGGTTTTTTTCAATTTTTTTAGTTAAGAGTTTTGGTTATGATTTTCTTTTATTTTTAGGCTGGTGTTTGTTGCGGTTTACAGGTTACTGGAAATTTATATGAATTTTATGATATTTCGGATGTTTTTCATGTATTTTGCTGATTTTTGGGCTAATTTTTTGCGATTTTTTGATTTTTGTTTTGTTTTACTGCCTCAAATGGGTATGGAAAAGACCCCTATTACTTGAGAAGTTTTTAGTTAACAAATAGTTGCAGTTTTGTGGATATGAAGCAAATTTTTGTTGAGAAATATGACGGAAAATAGCGAAAATTGGAACTATTTTTCTTTATTTTTTTTGCAATTTTTCCTTTTTTATCTGTCCGTTAGACATTCTTAGCCTATTATGACTACCCTATTGTTTTGCGATCATCTGGATACCCTATTGGCTGAAAAGAATTTGTCTTTGGGTTTTTTTGCTTGTGTATTCTTAAAAAATTTATTAACTTTTTCCAGTTTTTTAGTCAAAGTTGTTTGGAAGAGCTTATTTTTTCATGACCTGGCATCAAGTATTTTAAAAACTTCTCTTGAGTGGTTTTAGTAGGTACTAGTTGTGTTAATGCAGTAATTTTGACAGAGATGGTTATTTCGGGGTCTCGATTGACGACAAATTTTGATAAGATTTTTCATCATATTCTAATAGGCTTGACTTTTTTGTTTTATGGTTTTGTTTCAAGTTAATCCTAAATTAGTGGAGGCACGTTTTGTCTGATGAGTAGTTGAATGGCATTTAAATGGATTTCCACTTCGAGTCGTTTCCGGAATTCTTCCGTCATGTTTTTTTTTAAGATCTGTTCACACATTTTCATGATTTTTGAAGTCAAATTGGAGTAGTGATTTTGGTCACGCCGAATCAGGAAATGGAGCGAAAAAGCGAGTGGTTTTGCCGCCTGAAATTTTTTAGCTCTAATTTTAAAGTAGAGTGAGAATACCGTGCTTTAACAAAAATTCGCTTTATCGGTAGTGGTTTTTTGTTCACATGCGGCAATTTCACTTTGATTTTTACTGTTTTTTTCGATTTTTTGGATCGGATTTTTTTCTAAATGGTTTTTCCAATCCATTCATAGTCTGTTCTAGGTCTAGTTTTCTGTTTAGTCAATGAAAATTCTTTGAATTGTACGTCAGGACTTCTCCTGCTATGTTTTTTTACTTCGTCGAACTTTTTTTTCGCTTTACCCATTTTGCCGCTTTTTCGACATTTTGCGTGAAATCTTTTTGACTTCTCTAGGCTAGTTTCACTCTTCTGTCATTCTGCTCAAAGTCCTTTTAAACAGCAGCTGCTCGGCAAAGCAATTCCAAATGAAGAGTCAGTATTAAAAAAAATCAAAGTCAGAAATAGAAACGGGATAAACCCATAAAGCCCATCTTTAGATGCCCGGTACTTGAACTTTGTTCTCATAAGTTTTAGTTACTATCTATAGTGCTTATTGGTAATGATACTAGACCCTGTAGCCTCTCACTGAGAGAAAAGAGTATGTTCAATTACAAAATGACATCAAAAAAATCACACTTAAAAATGTTATGGGAATCAACGGCGGCTATTTTCCGGCAATCTGCTGGGTATGTTTAATATGTAAATTGTTCTCTATTTCAAAATGAATCAGTTGATTTGAATTTCTTTTTTTAGTTTTAATTTTTATAGCTGCGAAGCTGAGCGTAGCTATTTTGGGGTGTTCTTAGTGTTTTACAATTCAAATAGTTTGAATCGTATTGGGGCGCTGTATTTTTTGTGACTCGAAAGAGGAGTATAAGTGGAGCATCTTTTCATCGGTAATTTTGCTGGAGTGTATTTGAAGTGGGAACCAAAATTGGTGAAAACTAAGTTTTTATTTAGGTTAAATTGCTAAAGAGCAGAGAGAAGTTAGTGGTTTTTTGTTCATGTAGCTTTTTTAAGGCAGCGAGAAAAGTGGGTGTGAAAAATAAAGGTTTTTGTGTCTTGTACTTCAACTAGCAATAGTGCTTTTGAGAGCATTCTTGACCATCTAAAGCAATTAGTAATCTTGAAGATTCAAGTTTGAGCTTTTTTCAAAACCATTTTTCCTTTTCAGATTTTTAGCTGCTTCTTATTTCACTTTTTCTGGGGAGTTTTGTGGTTAAAACAAGTTTTAGTAGCTTTGGTTGTCCTTAATTTTGATTGATATTAGTTTTGAGTTGTTTTGTTCAAGAATATTCAATAAATTTGAGCAATTTTTTTTGCCGTTTTTGTCTGTTTTATAAGCTTTCGTTGCCTTATTCTTCTGATTTTATTATCTCGTCTTAGTTTGTTTCGGTCAATTCTTAGGGTTTGCTGCTATGAAAAGACACTTAAAAATCTATGCATGGCACTACTTGCTGATAAGTTAAACATATTTCTATTTTCATGTTTTTTGTTGCATTTTTTCAATTGTTTCTTGCCGTTTCTCTGCCGAGGAGACTGATCCAGCAGATTTAATTAAAATGTTTTGCTGAATACTGGTTCGCATGACACTGGAAAGCCAGACAGAGCAGTTTTCACTTAAATTATTTCTTTTTTTCAGGTTGTTTTTCTCAATTTTTTTAATCATATGCGACGTTTTGGAAGCACATTTTTTTTGTTTTAATTTAAAGTTGTTTCCGGTAAAGTAGTTTTTATTAACCTTATAAACATACAACAGTACCTTTGAGAGCTCTTCTGACAATCTTTATCATATATTAGACATATGTTAGCAATATTGAGCTGTTTTTACAGGTTGGAGCTTTTGTTAAAGGTTTTGTATTTCAATTTTAATAGCCGCCGTCAGCCTCTCAAACGGCTATTATTTAGGCGCTCTCCTTTTTTAATTCGCTTTACCTTTTGATCACATTTTTCGGTTTACAGAAGTCACGACTTTCACATTTGACTTCTGACTTACTCACTCAGTGTTTCATTTGAATGGTTTTTAAATCCATTCACTCGATGAATTAAGCAAGATCGTGAATACAGTCAAGGGCAAAAAGAGCAAAATCAAAAAAGACGGGATAAACCGATAAAGCCCGGTCATTAAGTCATTGAGAATTAGGTTATGTTTGCTAGCTGACATTGGTATTAAGCTTATTAGCTTTAGGTTTAGAAACTGAAGTACGTATAGTATGCCAAATTAGAACACTTTTTGACACTGAAAAAAGAAACAATAACAATTGGGTCAAATTATCTCATTTCTTTTTCTGTTTCGGTCGCGATGTGCATCAAGAGCGTGGACGGCTGCTATTTTCCGGCAATCTGACGGCTGTGTTTAAAATTAATTCCATTCAAATTTTGCGGAAAAAATTTCTTAAATAGAGGACTTATTGAGCGTAACTTCGCGAATGCAATTTTGTACAACAGTTGTTAACAAAATGCCTGGACGCGTTGCATTAATTTTTTGGCTTTCTTTTAACGTTACTGATTTGATGTCTTACACTGTTGTCGTTTCTTTTGGGTTGTGTGATGTTGCCGGCATACGGTGGAGGGGTTCCTAAGTCTGCTGGGAATGGCTTTGTCCCTGTTAGCCGTCTCATGATGTATGTAGATTTTGAACCTCTTGAAGATGGCTCAGTCACACTGATCTTAGGCGGAGTAGCTCCGAAGCAAAGTTTTTGAGAGTCAAATAATGCTCCATCTGATATCGTGTCTAAAGGACTGACTGAAAGTGTCATTTCCTTGATCCAATTACCTAATAATGAATTGCAGTTATTTATAAGTGTCACATTTTAGTCAATACAATTTTATGCAAGAAGAACCTGCTTGCGTACTTATTTCTGCATTTTTTAAGTTTTTTGAGCATCTGTTACAGCAAATAGCACTGTTGACATTATGCATTGGTACCTATTGCGTATAACAAGAGTGTAATTCGGCTATTAACGGCTATTATTTAGGCGCTCTTTTTACAATTCAAGGAATTTGAATTGTATTGGGGCGCTGTCTTTTTTTTTAAGATCAGTTCACACATTTTCATGATTTTTGAAGTCAAATTGGATTAGTGATTTTGGTCACGCCGAAACAGGAAATGGAGCGAAAAAGCGAGTGGTTTTGCGGCGTGAAATTTTTTCGCTCTAATTTTAAAGTAGAGTGAGAATAAGGTGTTTGAACAAAAATTCGCTTTATCGGTAGTGGTTTTTTGTTCACATGCGGCAATTTCACTTTGATTTTTTACTGTTTTTTCGATTTTTTGGATCGGATTTTTTTCTAAATGGTTTCTCCAATCCATTCATAGTCCGTTCAAGGTCTAGTTTTCTGTATAGTCAATGAAAATTCTTTGAATTGTACATCAGGACTTGTCCTGCTATGTTTTTTTAATTCGCTATACCTTTTGATCACGATTTTCACGTTTGACTTCTGACTTACTTCACTGTTCCAACTGAATGGATTTTTAATTCTTTTACACAGTCAATTACGCAATGTGGCGAATACTGTCAAAGTCAAAAGTTCAAAATCAAAAGAGACGGGATAAACCAATAAAGCGCGGTCACTAAGTCATTGAGAATTAGGTTATCAAAGTTCATTAGAGCGTTTGCTAGCTGATATTGGTATTAAGCTTATTGGCTTTCAGTTTAGAAGCTGAATTTAGTATAGTTTTAGAATCCAACTGAAACTGTACGCCGAATTAGAACATTTTTTGAAAGTTAGAAAAAATTGGTTAATTTTAGCTGACAACCTGTAAGCTGAGGACAGCTGTATTGCGGTACTCTTGGTGTTTTGCTTTGTCGCCTTAAGCTCTTTTTACATTTGTTCACGAAGAGCTGGAAAAGTCTTTTTCATTGGCTTCCTCCTTTTGCTAACGGTATTTGCGCGGGTGACCTCTTTCTTCGCTGTCTATAGCAAGGTTTTGAGGCCATATAATTGATTATATGTGGAGCATCCTGACTCACCTCACTCAACAAAATGACTTATGCATTTCCGAGGATTTGAAAAGTCAGAATTGAAAGTCTATTTGAAAAGTTAAATGAACGTTACGAAGTCAAATTTAATTTTATTTTGAAGAAACTCTGTACAATGAAGGTCCCTAATGTGAAGGTTTTTGTGCAATAAAATTGAAATGGCCGTATCAATTAATCGCTTTTTGTATTTTTTTGAGAGGCGTCTATCACGTCATCAATATTGCTTCTGTATTTTTTTCTTAATCTCAGTCACAACTCTAATTCTCAGCTGTATTTGGCAATCTGTCACCTATAAGAACCATTCAATCTGTAAGGTTTTCTGAATTTATTTATCTTTCTTTGGGCTGAACATAGGTCTAGATATCATTCCATTTTGTTCTCAATTTTTTTTTAAAAGATGCTTTGATTTGTATATGATGTGCTCAAGATATCCTTCCACACAATTATATCAGTTGCATCCAGTTGTTTGTTATTCTTGGTAAACATTTTCTTGTTCTTTGGTATCAAAGGGTGGTCAGTTATGAATGCCGATTATTTGTATTGAGAGTTGTTGTAGCAATGGTGGTTTTTTTGGTGCAATTTGTGATGAAATTTTATCAGATTTTTTGCAGATATCATTTTTGGACTATTTTTTTTACTTTGTCGAACAAAAATTTGTTTCGCTTCACCTCATTTTGCCGCTTTTTCGACAATTTGCATTTAATGTTTAGTAGCCGACCTCGGCCTCTAAAATGCATGTTATTTAGGCGTTCTTTTTTTATTTCGCTTTACCTTTTGATCACGTTTTTCGTTTTACATAAGTCACAATTTTCACGTTTGACTTCTGACTCACTTCACTTACTGTAAATAAGGTCAAAGTCAATTGATCAAAATCAACAGAAACGTTATAAACCGATAAAGCCCGAGCAGTAAGTCATAGTGATTTAGGTTATCAAATTTCATCAGAGTATTTGCTGGCTGATATCGGTATTAAGCTTCTTAGAGATCAGTTTAGAAGCTGAATTAAGTATAGGTTCAGAATCTAACTGAAACTGCACTCCAAATTAGAAAACTTTTTGACACTGAAAAAAAAACGGTAAAAAAATTTGTTCATTTTGTCTTCTTTTTCTGTTTCAATCCCGATGTGCCTCAAGCGCGTCTACGGTGGCTATTTTCCGGCAATCTGCCGGCTATTTTTGGTAATTTTGGTATAAATTTTGTTTGTCTGATTTTAGATATTTTGTTTAAATTTTTTGTGATGTTTTGATTGTTTTTATATCAATTTAAGCTCTCTTCAGTCAAAGAAAATTGATTAATTTAATTCTTTTTCTTTTTGCTTTTCCTATTTTTGTATCTTTTCTGTTTTTCTGCTTTTCTGATTAGTTTTTCATTTTAAATTGTTTTTTATGTATTTTCTGCGAGTGTTGTTACTAATTGAAAAAATTAAAGATTTGATAGGCGAGGTTTTCTTAATGAAATTTAGCATATTCTGTAGTTTTCTTACAGTTGATTTTTTTATCATGTTTTAAGTTATTTTAAGTGCTTATGGGTTTTGTGTGAATGGTCCATGATCACTTAGAAACTGTTTCCTAATATGCTCTGAGATTAATTTGAGATTTCGCGTTTTTGATATCTTATAAAGATCAACAGGTTTTTCAATTATGTTACGTTATTATTTTTTGCTAGTTTTTCTCCTGTCTTGATGTTTCGTTGGTTTTTCTGATATTATATGGTAGTCATTTGGCAAACTTAATCTAACTATATCAAGCATTCTTATATGTTTTTGGAGTCGCAAATTGTGAAAAATGTCCACAAACATCATATCTGATATTGCGTTTACATCTAATTCTAATTTGTTTACTTCCATTGTTTCAGATTGAAAGGTGTTACGAATGAGACGAATTTTTTTTGCGGAGTGAATTAAACGTTTATTTATTTTTGTCCGTGTATGCCTGGGGATTGGAATAAGTTTTTCTTGGATTCGATTCTGGAGTCTTCCGGCTATGGTTATTTATGACCTGTTCACACATTTTAATGCTTTTTGGAGTGAAATTGTAGTGATTTTTGGTGACATCGCAACAGGAAGTGGAGGAAGAAGGGAGTGGTTTTTTTGGCCGTGAAATTTTAATGTTTTTAAACTCGGATTATAATGTTAAGTAAGAAAATAGCGAAAATAGTGTTTGAACGAAATTTTGCTTTGCTCGCTAGTGGTTTGTTGATCACATAAAGCAATTTCACATTAATTTTTTTGTTTTAATTTTCTTTTCAATGGTTTCAATTGCAGTCAATTCTAGAGTTATGTTATGTTTAGTCATCGAAAGTTCTTAGAATTGTAGCTCAGGACCTGTCCTGCTAAGTTTTGTCTTCGTCGTTTGATGATTGTTTTCGTTGTACTTCTGTTCACACAGAATTGCTGAAATCAAACTTTGTCAAATTTTGAATGACTTTTTTCTTTCACTGACGGCGTTTACCCGCATGAGGTCATTTCTCAATTCCTAGCAAAAGTGTTTAGGTCATTTGCGTGATTAGATTTTGATCATGCGCGACTTACTCAATCCAATAAGACTTTTGCACTTTAAAACTGTTTAATTTGATTTAGTTTAAGGTCACTTAAACTCGTATGTATAGTATAGATATCTGAGTGAAAGGTTTCCGTGCAGTGAATTTAATTGATTCACTTTTAATTAAATGCCTTTTTAATTGATTGCTGAAGGTTTCTAACAATTTTTTTGGATCGGTGTCGATAACTTTTCCAATTTTTATCCTTGCTTCTACGTGACTTATATGGCACGCAAGTCTATGTCGCAGCTATTCCAGCAACCTGCCTGCTATGGTTCTTCATTCCTCCTGAATGAAGTTTGAAGAGGTAACTTAAGTTGCATACCTTTTTTTGCAAAATTTTCTTTTGACCGTTCTCTTCCAGAACATTGCTTTGATTTTACTTCTCGAGTGATTGTTTCACTCTTCTTTTCTCATTTTTTACGTGACCGCAATTGCTTTTATTCAGAAATCGAGTCTCTTGCCAAAACAAAGGCGATTTTAAGAAACTTTATTATTATCAACCGAATAGTTAATGCTTCTGGCATTTACCGCGGATTGCGGGGATTTGAACTTCTACTTGGTTGGCAGTTGTTTTACCCATGAGACGTTATCGAAACTGCAGCCCCTCTGACTTTAATGGTCCCGCTTGTCGTTCGATGGCAATTTGTCCGCCGTTAAACATTTCTAGTCCTTAGCAAGATTGAGATTATTTTGGTAAAATTGATATCAGTTATTTGTCCATTGAGTTTAACACGTGTGTCAGACATGCTTGCTATACTCTAAAGCACTACCCCTGACTTAATTTTAGCTGACAACCTGTAAGCTGAGGACAGCTGTATTGAGGTACTCTTGGTGTTTTGCTTTGTCGCCTTACGCTCTTTTTTGTCTTACATTTGTTCACGAAGAGCTGGAAAAGTCTATTTTTCATTGGCTTCTTCCTTTCGCTAACGGTATTTGCGCGGGTGACCTCTTTCTTCGCTGTCTATAGCAAGGTTTCGAGGCCATATAATTGATTATATGTGGAGCATCCTGACTTACCTCACTCAACAAAATGACATGCATTTCCGAGGATTTGAAAAGTCAGAGTTGAAAGTCTATTTGAAAAGTTAAATGAACTTTAGGAAGTCAAATTTAATTTTGTTTTGAAGAAACTATGTATAATGAAGGTTCCTAATGTGAAGGCTTTGTGCAGTGAAATTGAAATGGCCGTATCATTTAATCGCTTTTTGTGTTTTTTTGAGAGGCGTCTATCACGTCATCAATATTGCTTCTGTATTTTTTTCTTAATCTCAGTCACAACTATAATTCTCAGCTGTATTTGGCAATCTGTAGGCTATGTGAACCATTCAGTCTGTAAGGTTTCCTCAAATTATTTATCTTTCTTTGGGCTGAACATAGGTCTAGATATCATTCCATTTTGTTCTCAATTTTTTTTAAAAGATGCTTTGATTTGTATATGATGTGCTCAAGATATCCTTCTACACAATTATATCAGTTGCATCCAGTTGTTTGTTATTCTTGGTAAACATTTTATTGTTCTTTGGTATCAAAGGGTGGTCAGTTATGAATGCAGATTATTTGTATTGAGAGTTGTTATAGCAATGGGGGTTTTGGTGGAGCAATTTGTGATGAAATTTTATCAGATTTTTTTGCTGATATCATTTTGGCCAATTTTTTTACTTTGTCGAACAAAAGTTTGTTTCGCTTCACCTCATTTTGCCGCTTTTTCGACAATTTGCATTTAATGTTTAATAGCCGACCTCAGCCTCTAAAACGTATGTTATTTAGGCGTTCTCTGTTTTTAATTCGCTTTACCTTTTGATCACGTTTTTCGTTTTACATAAGTCACGATTTTCACATTTGACTTCTGACTTATTTCACTCACTGTTTCAACTGAATAAATTTTAAAATCTTTCATGCAATGAATTACGCAAAATAGTAAATACGGTCAAAGTCAAAAGATCAAAATCAACAGAGACGTGATAAACCGAAAAAGCCCGGTCATTAAGTCATTGAGAATTTGGTTATCAAATTTCATCAGTGTTTGCTAACTGATATCGGTATTAAGCTTCTTAGCGTTCAGTTTAGAAGCTGAATTAAGTATAGGTTCAGAATCTAACAGAAACTGCACGCCAAATTAGAACACTTTTTGTCACTGAAAAGAAAACAGAAAAAAAATCGTTTATTTTGTCTCTTCTTTTTCTGTTTCAATCCCGATTTGCATGAAGCGCGTCAACGGTGTCTTTTTTCCGGCTATGTTTTTGACTTCTCTTGGCTAGTTTCATTGTGGGCTCATTCCGCTCAAAATGCTTTTAAACAGCATTTGCTCAGCAAAACATTGTAAAATGAACAGAATCCGTATCGAAAAAGGAAATAAAAATGGAAATGGGATGAACCTACAAAGCCCAATTTTAGATCCCCGCTACTTATTGAGAAACAGGAGTACGTATAACTACGAACTCCAATCAAAATAGTTAAGTATATTTTTGTACAATAAGCAATTTTTGTCATTGTTTTTCTGTTCCTTCAATCCCATCAGTGTTATGGGAATCAATGACGGCTATTTTCACACAATCTGACTTTCATGTTTAAATTTCCTTGCAACTTGTGTAAAATGAAATTTTCTAGGTGAGCAAAACGGGAGCCGTAGGGGAGACACTGGACGAAGCGAAAAACATCAACAAGTCTCTTTCTTGCTTGGGAAATGTAATTGCATCATTAACAGAATCTAACAAGAGCCACATCCCATACAGAGATTCGAAGCTCACTCGAATCCTGCAGGAGTCCCTGGGAGGGAATTCGAGGACAACTATGGTCATATGTGTGTCACCTGCCAGCTTCAATGAGAGTGAAACGCGCTCTACTCTCCTTTTCGGACAAAGGTAAATTGCAAGTTATTCAAAGTTTCATACCTTCTAACCGGAGGGCATCACTATTAAAAACCCATACTTGTCAACAGAATTAAAAGCTTTTCCTTAACTAAAAAGTGGAGAAATTTTGTATCTCTTTGATATCATTTGTGCATTTTATGCCTGCTGAAACGAAAATGTATCAACTTTGTTATTTGAATGATGTCGGAGTAGTTGATATCAAGATTTGGTAACTCAGACTTGATAATTGATAACATAAAATTCTGTTCTGTGTGTGCATTCTTCGCTTGCAGAATTATAATCGTACGTATCAGTAAGAACTCTCTAAAACCTCCCGGTTTGAAATCAGTTTCCAAGAGTTCCAAGCCATATCGCTTCAGGACGAAAACGATCAAGAATGTAGTTACGGTGAATGAAGAGTTAACAGCCGAGGAATGGAAACGGAGGTATGAAAAGGAGCGGGACAAAAACATGCGCCTAAAACAGACGCTTGCAGGCATGGCCGCTGAGTTGCTCAAGTGGCGCCAAGGGGAGAAAGTCTCTTCAGATGACCAACAGCAGCCTCTCGCAGACCTCTCTATCATTGCCAATTTGAGTGTGCAGTCTTCAGGTCATTATATTTAGAATACTTTTTAGACAAGATATATTTATAGGCAGGGCTGTTGTCACACTTATAATTCTGCTGTGTTCAGATTTTTGTGAAAATCGCAAGAAAGCTTATTGCTCCAATGTGGGTATAGATTATTCAATCCAACGTAATGTTGTGAATGTTTCAAGTTGTGTTTTCTGAGGCAAGCTGTTTGGCCTTCTTTTCGTTTAAAATGTTACTCTGCTTTGTGCTCTAAGTTTGAAAGAGTAACTCATTTGCAGGTGCAGGAACACCAGCAGGTGGTGCTCCTGGTGGTCAGCTGGCTCCTGGAGTGTCTCCCAGCCAATCATTGATGAGCATGTTCTCAGGAAGCAATCTAAACTTGGCAGCTGGTTCTTCGGGGGCTGCTGATGGTAGTCGAAGGGTATCTGCCTCTGCAGGAGGTGGCATGTCTGGTAGTGGAGGTGGTGCTAGTGATGAGGAATTGGCCAAATTGTATGCTCAAATGGATGAGAAGGTGTCTTAGAGCGGATTTATGACCTGAAATTTGAGATCCTGCTGTTGAAATTCAAAAAATATTGTAAAGAAAAGTGCAGGCTTTCAAAATGGAGTTTTGTAATTTCGTTGACATGTAATATTTTGCGGAAAGCCCTGTATGATATCTGATAATGAAAATTTGTTCCAGTTGTAATCTAGTATGTTTTGTAAGGACGAGGAGATCGCAACTCAGTCACAGCTGTTGGAAAAGGTCAAAGATCAGATGCAGGACCAAGAGAGGGCTCTATCCTCGTCCAGAAATGACAACGAGAACCTTCAGTCCGAGGTTAGACAACGTAAAGGAATCGTTGGGAGAATTATTAATTAGAAACAACACTAATAAATGGAAATTTGCTATTTGGTCCTTTCTGTTGCCAAACTACGATATTCGGTGAACATTAAAACGCTGTACAAAACTCTATCTGCTTGTGAAGAGCATATAAACTGTATTGCTAAAATTGTGTTGCACTTCATGTGCAATAAGAACATCTAAGAGCTGATATCTGCACGTTTTAAATTTGACGCTCGATAGAGTTACAATTTCATGGGACTAAGTTGAAGCGGCTTGAGCGTGTGAAAAACAATTGTGGTAATTGGATATATTTTCAGATTGGCAGACTGCAAAGAGAACTGAGTGATACGAAGGAAGAGGTGAGGGGAGTTTTGAGTGCTCTGGAGGAAGTGGCAGGAAGCATTGAGCAGAAAAACAAAGAGTTAGAGGACAAGCAGACAGAGTTCGAGAGGGAGGCAACACTCAATCGCGAGAAACAGGTATCCAATCCATTCTGCAATCATCAAAATTAACATTTCCCAACTAGCTAAATTTCCTCAATTACACACAGCGTCTTCAATTATCAAAGGCACTTTCAACTTCTTGCAATTGTGACCACCGTAAAAAGCTGTGACTACCGTAAATGCTTCTTGTCAACGAATTATAGCATCCAATTAGTGATACATCTAACTAGTTGTTCCATCCCCTGAAGCCGACTATTTAAGGAGTGTTTTATAGAAGCAGGTGAAGAAGTATGAGCATGAATTGAGTGGCTTGAGAGATGAGTTGGCCTCCACAAAGGCGAGAGTGGAGGAGATGATAACTGCCCTTGTTAAGGACCTCAACGCCTCCTGTCAGATCATCGGGGGTGCCACTGTTGACTTCCAGGTATCTCTCTAGATTCTCCTTTTGACTCTCTAGAATCCTAATCGACGAGTGATTCATGATCCATAGATTGATTTTGTATTCTACAGCGATTTTTAGCGAGCCAGTAAACCCTTAAAATCCATTGACCAACTATGAGAAAGCATCTGAGATGTTCAAATGACTGCAGTAAGCTTTCTTAGAAAAAGCTGAGTGCCGACTAAAATATTTTTGATTGCTCTCATTTTAACAACTAGGATGGCACTTCTTACTGCTTAATAGCCACCCTCATCTTCTCAGCCGGCTATGATAGCTCTCCTCTAATTTTTTTAATAGCCACGAAGCGATAGCGGCGATTATTGGGGACATCGTGGTTTTTAATAGCCGCACAGCGATAGCTGGGACTATTATTGGCCTTCTCTTGGTTTTTTTTTAATTTCGTTGTCATGATTTTTGTTACGACCATATGACGTCACAGCCTCTTTTTGTTCATTCTTTCATGCAATTTCAACTGAATTGCATGTGTGACGTCATTTTTCGCTCTTAGTGGAGCGAGTTTTTTGTTCATGAGCGTGATTAAATTTTTAGTCACACTTGACTTACCTCACTCTCAAAAATGACTTCCTCACTTTGAAATTGACTTTTATTACTTTAATTCAAAGAGATAAGGTCAAATGGGTGTGTGTCACTCTAAATGAAAGTTATTTGAGATCAGCTAATAGAGGCAGCAATAACTTATACAGATTTTTAATCAAAATATAACAGATCAGCCTTCAATGAAAAGACGAATTTTTTTGGTCTGTCTTTTTTACTGTTTTTTCAGACTGCCGATCTACGAATCTATTGCGGCTATTTTCTGGCAATCTGCCAGCTATGTTTTTTATTGCTGCGAAAATGTAAGCTGAGCATAGTTATATTGCGGTGCTCTTGGTTTTTTTTACAATTCAAAGAATTTGAATTGTATTGGGGCGCTGTCTTTTTACGATTCGAAAAGGAGTATTGGGGAAGTCCTTTTTTTAATCGTTTTTGGAGTGATTTTTGAAGCGGGAAATGAAACGCGTGAAAAAATTTGGAGTGATTTTGGTGCTGAACAAAAGTGAAGAGCGGTGCGAAAAGAGTGGTTTTTGTTCATAACACTGTTTTTGAGAGAGCGAGAATTTGATGTGTGAAAAAATTTTCTCTAAGGGAGCGACATTTTTTTTGTTCACGTGCGGCATTTAAAAGCAGTTTTTTGCAACTTTTCATTGTTTTGAGGTTTGATTATGATATGTATTAGTTATAGGCTTGTTTTGACAGGAATTAAGTTTCAAGTAATTAATTTGACTTTAATACTAATTTGGAGGTTTTTGATCGGTTTCGCTGATATTTAGACGAAATTTATTGATTTTTGCCCGTTTTTGTTTTAATGCTTTTTGTTTAAGGAATATTCAGTTACCAATAGACTAAATTTCTCTTGGTATAAATCATTTTTTCTTAGGAAAATTGACAGAAAAATTGAGAAATTTTAAACCTTTTTTCTTTTTTGCAGATTTTCTTGTCTTTAATCTCAGACAAGTTACTTAGCCTATAGTGACCGGCTCATTGTTTTGCGAGCTTTTCGTTGCTCTAATTGCAAAGGAACTTCTTTCGGCTTTATGTTTCCTTGAACTATTAAAAAAAGTCATTAAGTTTTTCTAGTTTTTTTGTTCAATTTGCTTTTTGAATGCGGTTTCTATTCTTCCTTAAATTTTTTATGTTATTTGTGGAGGTTTAGGGTTCACAATAGTTGTTCTAGTTGATTAGTCGTTAGTATGGGCAATTTTCTCCTTCGACTCGTTTCCGGAATTCTTCCGGCTATATTTTTTTAAGATCTGTTCACACATTTTCATGATTTTTGAAGTCAAATTGGAGTAGTGATTTTGGTCACGCCGAAACAGGAAATGGAGCGAAAAAGCGAGTGGTTTTGCGGCGTGACCTTTTTTCGCTCTAATTTTATAGTAGAGTACGAAAATGGTGTTTGAACAAAAATTCGGTTTCTCGTTAGTGGTTTTTTTGTTCACATGCGGCAATTTCACTCTGATTTTTAATGTTTTTTCGATTTTTTGGATCCGATTTTTTTCTAAATGGTTTTCCCAATCCATTCACAGCTCATTTTAGGCCTAGTTTTTTGTTTGAATTGAAATTTCATATCTCGCTAGTGGTTTTTTGTTCACATGCGGCATTTTGACATTGTTTTTTTGTTTTTTTTTCTTATTTTATCTGATTTTTTAAGTTGGTTTTTTCAATTCACTCATAGTCCATTCTAGGTCTAGTTTTTCTGTTTAGTCAATGAAAATTCTTTGAATTGCACGTCAGGACTTGTCCTGCTGAGTTTTTTTGTTTCGTCGTCTGGCGCTCTTTTTCGTTTTACATTTGTTCACACAGCAAAGCTGAAAAGGTCAAATTTTCTGAATGACTTCTTCCTCTCACTAACGGCATTTGCGTGCGTGACGTCATTTCTCACTCGCTTTAGCAAAAGTTTTTAGGTTATTAGCGTGATTAGATTTTGATCATACGTGACTTACCTCACTGAATGAAATGACTTTTGCACTTTAAAACTTGATTAGTTTAATTTGAATTTGTTTAAGGTCAAAGGAACTCATATGTGCTGTAGAGGTCCCTTATAAGAGGCTTCCGTGGAATGAATTTTAACAAGCCTTATTAATTTATCGTTGAATGTTTTTTAGCCTAGTTTTTTGAGCTGCGTCAATTTCCGATTTAGATCTGTATCTGTTTCTATCTGTATTATATGGCACGCAGGTCTATTCTTTCGCAGCTATTCCGGCAATCTGCCGGCTATGTTTTTACAATCCAAGAATTGGATTGTAATGGTGCTCTGTCTTTTATATTACTTTTGTAAGATGTGTTGACACCTTTTTTCATGACCTTGAGCTTTCAAAAGTGGATAAACAGGTAAAGCTCAGCGGGCATCAAGCTTCATTAGAGGTCCATAGCCGCGTATGGATAATCTAATACTTAGAGTGGTGAAGCTACCGGGGAGGCCGTAATTCAAGGGTAAAAGGTCTTTGAGCCGAAAAATGTTGCAATTTTTCTCATTTTTTGTCATATTTCGAATTTTTGTTGGACCAGTCTAAAATTGAGATTTGTAAAAGTTGAGAAAGGTTTTTAGCAAGAGATATTTAATAGCCGCCCTCATCTTCCCAGCCGGCTGTTATAGCGCTCCTATTTTTCAATAGCCGCACAGCGATAGCTGTGGCTATTATTTGCCTTCTCTTGGTTTTTTTATTTCGTCGTCGCGATTTTTGTTACGACAATATGACGTCACAACCACTTCAATTCTGCTTTTTGTTCATTGGTTCATGCAATTTCAACTGAAGTGCGTGCGTGACGTCATTTTTCGCTCTTAGTGGAGCGAGTTTTTTCATTCGCTTGATTAAATTTTTGGTCACACTTGACTTTACCTCACTCTCAAAAATGACTTCCTCACTTTGAAATTGACCTCAATTTACTTCAATTCAAAAAGATATAGTCAAATGGGTGTGTGTCACTCTAAATGAAGATCAGTTGAGAGCAGCTAATAGAGACAGCACAAACTTATACAGATTTTCAATCAAAATGTAACATGTCAGCCTTCAATGAAAAGATAATTTTTTTTGGTCTGTCGTACTGTTTTTTTAGACTGCAGATCTACGAGGCTATTGAGGCTATTTTCTGGCAATCTACCAGCTATGTTTTTACTTTGTCGAACTTTTTTTCCGCTTTACCCATTTCGCCGCTTTTTCGACATTTTGCGTAAAATCTTTGACTTCTCTAGGCTTGTTTCACTCTTCTGTCATTCTGCTCAAAGTCCTTTTAAACAGCAGCTGCTCAGCAAAGCAATTCAAAATGAAGAAAGTCTGTATAAAAAAATGAAAGTCAGAAATAGAAAGGGGATAAACCCATTAAGCTCATTTTTAGATGCCGGGTACTTGAACTTTGTTCTCATAAGTTTTAGTTACAATCTATAATGCTTATTGTTATTGATACTAGACCCTGTAGCGTCTCACTGAGAGACAGGAGTATGTTCAATTACGAAATGACATCAAAATAAATCGCACTTAAAAATATTTCACAAAAATCAATTTATGTTGATATATTTTTTCTTTCAATCCCAATAGAGTTATGGGATTCGACGGCGGCTATTTTCCGGCAATCTGCCGGGTATGTTTATTTTAATGGCCATTTTAAGAGATACATATTTTGGTACTTCAAACATGAACACCCAAATTTTTACTAATTTGGTTAATTTTGTATTTTTTTTTTGAAATTTTTGGCGGTTTTGAGGTTTTCAGCCTTTGGTGTCAGGAAATTTCCTCCTGGGATTATTAAGAGGTTATTGCATAGTTTCGAGTGGTATTGCAATTGTTTTCAATATTTTAACATCACGAATTTTATTTTTTTTTTACAAAACTTGCAGTTTTTATCAATTTTTCTGAAACTGTCATTATTGAAATTTTTTCAGCCCCAGAGCTTAAAAACTTCATCTAGGATTTGATAATAGCTTACTGAAAATTTATTTTGGCCACGGAATTGGTTTTAGACATTTTATTATCTCAATTTTTTAGCAATTTTGTTTAATTAAAACTTTTTTCTCAAATTTTTTGAAAATTCATGTCATTTTTTAGGTTTCTCTACCCTCAGCGGCCAAGGAATCTCCTCTAGGTTTTGATAATAGGTTACTGTGTAGTTTCTAGTTGTAATTGGCAATGTAGTTTAGGATTTAATTTTATTGATTTAAATCGATTTTTAAAAATTCTTAAAAAAATTTCTGAAAAATTATTTTTTCCTCAGTGGCCAGGGAACCTTTATAGGGTTTGCTTGTATGTTACTGCATAGTTTCTATTGGCAAATAATTGGTTTTTAGTCTAAATTTTTAAAATTTTTTCTTATTTGAGTTTAACTATCTTTACTGGTCAACGACACTTTTTGAAGTCTTGCAGATAGGTTACATGACAGAACTCCAGAGTCAAAAATGGTTTTAAACATTTTTTCCAGAGAAATTCTGAACTTTCTTTAAATTTTGCACTTCTCAGTTTGAAGCATTTGTCGGGTTTCTGGAGTTTATCTATCTTGTTGTAAATTTTTCTCTTTGAAGGCTTGTGTGTGAGTTAATGAGTATATTATATTGTGTCATATATAGCCTTCCGGTTAAAAGCTTCAAGAGTTTTAGCAATGATTTGCTTTGTTGAGTTTGTTTTGTTGAGATTCTTTTAGTTTCCCGACTTTTGAGATTTTCTTTTTGGCTGCGATTGTTCAATTTATCTGCTGGTCAGGTACATTAGGTCTTTTTGGTTCAATTCTTTGGATTGTATTTCATGACTTGTCCTGCTCTGTTTTTTAATTCGTCATTTCCATCGATTATTTTTACAACCTGACTTCTTGGAATTGACTTTTTCAATGACTTCAGTGACTTCTACTGCGTTGCATTTAAAATTTATGTGCATGACGTCATTTCTGCTTTTAGGTCAATTGCGTGTCTTACCTCACTAAAAAATGACTTCTGAACTCACTTATGGAACTTTTAAATTTTGCGAACATTTACTAGTTGAAGATCAATCGTGTACATCTAAGTAGTGACAAACTTATATGCCCTAATTCTTGTGTATTATTGTTGTGTTTTGGATTTTGACTATCAATTTTGAAAAAGCTCCTTCAGGGCTTTTTCCTTATAGACCATATGTGTCAAAATTGACAGTCCGAATCTAACCCAAAAACTCGACTGGTCTGTTAAAGGACTGGTGGTCGATCTTTAGTTGTTTAATTTCATAAAAGGCCATAATGTCTATCGCAACTATTTTGCGACAATCTGCCGGCTATGTTCTATAATTCAAAGATGTTGACTTGTATTTGTGCTCTTTCTTACAATACAAAAATTCTCCCGGCTATGTTTAATCAATAATTCAGAGTGAAATGGATGCAGGAAGGGAAAAACATTGTTTTACTGCTGCTCACTTCTGAAGAGTGGAGCAAAAAGAGTGTTTTTTTCATACCACTAGTTTTTTAAAAATCGATAAATTGAGGTATGGATAAATTTTTATAAGCGAGGGTTTTCCGCTTTAAAAGATTGGATAGGCTATAATGTTAAGCTGCTTTCACTGGCTCTTCAAATTTTTTGGTCTAATTTTGGAACTAGATAAACAGCTTGAATGCTTGTAGGCATTTCCAATTGCCAGATTATTACAGTTTTTGCTAAAAAGAAAATTTTTTGTGAGAAATTACACAATTTAGAAAAAAAGAAAGTTTTTTTTTGAGAAATTACACAATTTAGAAAATTTTGCGATGCGAGACTTTTTCTTTCGTCTTTAATTTCCTTTGTCTTGTCTTTAATAGCCGCCGTCAGCCTCTCAACGGCTATTATTTAGGCGCTCTGCTTTTTACAATTCCAATTTGAATTGTATTGGGGCGCTGTCTTTTTTAAAGATCTGTTCACACATTTTCATGATTTTTGAAATCAAAATGCAGTGATTTTGCTCACGCCGAAACAGGAGGTGGAGCGAAAAAGCGAGTGGTTTTGTGGCGTGAATTTTTTTTACTCAAATTTTTCAATATTAGCTTAACAAAAATTTGCTTTCTAGCTAGTGATTTTTTGTTCACATGCGGCATTTTAACTTTGATGTTCTGTTTTTTGCTGATCTGATTTTTTTTTGGAAATGATTTTCCCAATTCACTCATAGTCCGTCCTAGTCCGTCAAGTCTTTTGTTTAGTCGATGAAAATTCTTTGAATTGTACGTCGGGACTTGTCCTGCTGTTTTTTAATATCGCTTTACCTTGTTTCACGTTTTTCGTTTTACATAAGTCGCGATTTTCACGTTTGACTTCTCACTTACTTCACTCACTGTTTCAACTGAATGGATTTTAAATTCTTTCACTCGCTAAGTTAGGCAATGTAGTGAATACGGTCAAAGTACGGTAAAGCACGATGTGAAAATTAATGCACTTCTGACTTTTTAATTGCTCTTGAACGCAGTTCATAGCAATTATTGTAAACGTGTGTCTTTTTTTGTGCAAATTTTTCTCTTGACAATTTGCGTTTTTCTTCTAGAACATTCTTTGACTTCTCAAGTTTTCGTTCATCATTTTTTAGTGATCTCTAGTGCTCTGAAGTAAAGCTTGTTGCTAATATAAAATTGGTTGCAGCATAGGAAAATTAAGTGACTCGTAGCGCAGTGGTTTTTGAGTGATCTCTAGTGCTCTGAAGTAAAGCTTGTTGCTAATATAAAATCGGTTGCAGCATAGGAAAATTAAGTAACTCGTAGCGTAGTGGTTAGTGCGGGTGGTCATGGATCGGGAGGTTAGTGGTTTGAATCCCGGTGGGGTCGAGGTTTTTGCACCCATAAAGAAAAATTGATCTATACTAAAGACCATGAATTAAATTGCCTGGCCTGTCGTTCAACAGCAATTCTTCCGACATTTGTCGGTTTATGTTTCACCCTTGACATCTTGAATTTTGGCGTAATTTGCGTGTCTAGTACATAGGGAGGTCGCGGTTGGAACCCCTCCTCAGGCGTAATTTTTTGTACATATAAAGTATGTAGGCTACAGACATCTTTGAATAAAATTGGCCCACCTGTCGTTCGAGAGCAAGTTTTTCCGACGTGTCATTTTTTTAAAATCAGAACTCTTATTTGAGAGACAGACAGACAGAGAGAGAGAGAGAGAGAAAGAATGAAAGAGATAAAGAGAGAGAGAGAGAGAGAGAGAGAGAGAGAGAGAGAGAGGGTGAGAGGGAGGCAGCGAGAAATTTGCATCAGGTAAAGTAGTTTTCTAAACGATGTTAACAATTAACTATATTTGAGACCTTTTAACCAGCTCAATGATATATAAAACTTCCAGTTGTAATCCTGAGCTATTTTGTGAATTGGCTTTTTAGGTGTTTTTATTGCGGTTTTGTATTTTTATGCTTTTCACTGTCTGTGCTAGTTTTTTTCATTAAACGTACTTTTTGTAATGATTTCTGTGAACTTCTGATGTTGTTGATATTAATTTAAGTTTGTTTTATTTGAAGAAATTTCAAAAAGTTTGGTTATTTTCTTTTTGAAGTCTTTTTTGCCTAATGCTTGTTTTTCAGAATATTTTTTAAATATTGTTTTAGTTGGATATTGCTGGGGTTAATATTACTAAATGAAGAAAGAAGATTGTTAATAGGCCAGATTTTCTACAAAATGAATCAACGAATTCCGAGTTTTTTTAAATAATTTTTCTGCTCATGTTTAATAGCCGCTCTCAGATTGTCAACAGGTTATTATTGCGCGCCTGATTTTTCATTAGGAAAAATTTGTTTTGTATTGGTGTGCTGTCTTTTTGGGATGTTCTCGAACGTTTTTCTGACTTATTTTAGCTTTAAAAACGAGCTAAACAGGTAATGTTTGGCGGTTATTAACTTGCATTGGAGGCCCTCAGCTGGATTTAGTTGTCTTTAAATTGCTTAATGTACTCTAATTACTGGGAACGTCTTATTTTAAGGTGAAAAGATCACCGTCGTACTTTTTGACCACAAAATTTTGATGTTTTTCTTGTTTTTGTCCTTTTTTTGAGATTTTTTCTCAAAACAGGAACTCGACTGACATTTGCTCAAGCTCCTAGTAGTCTTGTGCAAGCTAGAAATACTCTTCATTAATGTTTTTTTTGCGGTGTATGTTCTGATAATGGAACCTTAATTAATAAAGTTCTTTTTTTAGTTTTTTCAGAACCAGAGACTAAGGAACCTCCTCTAGGGCTTTCTAATAGAATACTGTAAAATTTTTATTGGCAATAGAAAGATTTTAACATTTTATTATCTCAAATATTAGCAATTTTTCGATAAAACTTGCAAATTTTAGCAAGTTTTTTGAAAATGTTTGTACTTTGTTGAAGTTTCTAGTGGTAATGGAATGGTTTTCAAATTTTTATTATTACGAATTTCAGCAATCTTTTTAAAAATAAAACTAGCAATTTTCATTTTTTTGGAACTTTTCGTCATTTTTTGAGTTCATCGATGTTTAAGGGACAATTGAATTTTCGATCTCTGTGAGCAAATGAATCGTTTATCGAGCGGTTACTGGATAGTTTTTAGTTGCAATGGCTTGGTTTTCATCATCAAAGCTCGAAATATTGCAGTTTGTGATAAAATTTGCAATTTTGATTTTTTTGAATATTTTATGTCAGTTTTCAATTTTTCCGACTCAAGGGACAGGTAACCTCCCGTAGGGTTTTGATAGGTTACTATCAAACTTTTAGTGGCAATGGGATGGTTCTTAACGTTTTAATAACAAGAATTTTTGCAATTCTTTGATAAAATTTGCATTTTTTTATGTTTTTCCGGCTTTGTCGATCTTTATGAAAACATTGAAATAATTTGAAGTTATCTTAATCTCGAAGTTCTGCAATATTTCAGTGATATTTGCTATTGTTTTCAATTTTTTTTAAAAAAATTATATCTTCAGTGGCCGATAAACCCCTTTTAGGGCTTGTGCGTGGTTTTATGCATTTATGTAATTGGATCAAATTTGGCCTTTAGGGTAAAAGGGTCAAGAATTTTAGCAATGATCATATTTTTTTACTTCATTTGAATATTTTAGTTTCTCTAAAATTTTGAATTTTTTATGACGTGTGTTTCTATGACCAATTCTATGACGTGTATTTCAGGACTTGTCCTGCTACGTTTTTTTACTTCCTCGAATAAAAATGCCTTAGTTCACAACTTGTTCAACATTTTGCTGAAAATCTGTGACTTCTTCAGGCTAGTCTCATTCTTCGCTCATTCGGCTAAAAGTTTTTTTAAACATTAGTAAAGCAAAGTAATCTAAAATGAATGGAGTCATAAAATCGAAATCAAAAACAGAAACGGGATAAACACAGACGAAATTTAGAGGCCCTCTACTTGAAGTTTGTACTAATAAGTTACACTTACCATCTCGAATGCTCTTTGGCATCGATACTAGCCCCTGTGTGCTCTTATTGGGTAACAGGATTATGCCTAACAACAAAATAATTCGCACTTTTGAAAAGTTTTACAATAATAAGTTTTCCCATTTTTTTCGTTTCAGTCTAACTCGGGGTTGTGGGAATTGATGTTGGCTGTTTCCTGGTAATTTGCCGAGTATTTTTTATTAATGGCCGCCGTCAACCTCCCGGCGGCTTTTTTTAGGAGCTATCTTTTTACAATCCATGAATTGGATTGTATTTGTGCTCTGTCTTTTTTTGTTTTCATACCCTTTTTCATGACTTTTAGCTTTTAAAACGGGATGAACAGGTAAAGCTCAGCGGGCATCAAGTTCCATTAGAGGTCCTTATCAGCGTTTAGTTACAGTTCAAATGCTTAGAGTGTTGAAGCTACTGGGAAGGCCGTATTTGAGCCCAAAATGTCATTTTCCAAATTTGTTGTTGGACCAGTCTAAAATTGAGGTTTTTAAATGTTGATTAGGGTTTTTGAAAGACGTAATTACTTTTTGCGACTATTTTGTGTGCTATATATTGTGTGCTATATATATATTCCAAACATAACACGAAAATTTAAGCTAATTAAAAAAATGGTTTGTTCTTTATGTGATTTTTGAGTGTGTCGAGGCCCAGGTGCCAATCAGTCTCCTCTAGGGTTTAATAATATGTTACTGCATAATTGCGAGTGGTAATGGAGTGGGTTTCAACATGTAAATATCACGAAATTCATCAATTTTTTTCAAGTTTTTTTTCTGAAGTGTCATTGTTTGAGTTTTTCCTGCCTCAAGGACCAGAAAACCTCCTCTATGGTCTGATAAAAGCACAGTGAAAATTTTTCATAGAAAATGAAATAGTTTCAAACATTTTAGTATCACAAATTTTAGCAATTTTCTTTTATAATACGTGAAATTTTTATCAAGATTTTTTGGAAAATTTTGTCATTTTCCGGCCCCAGGGGCCAAAGAAGGTCGTCTAGGGTTTGATAATTTTTTACTGAATGATTGCTAGTTGAATTGATTTGGTTTTCAACATTTTAAATTTGCGTTTTTTGTTTTAAAATTTGAATTTTATAATTTTCTGAAAATTATTATTTTCCGATTCTATCTATTTTTATATGCGAGTGAAGCTTTCTAGGCTTTGAATTTTTTTACTGGATAGTTTCCGAAAACAATGAAATGGTTCTGAAGATACTAATATAACGAGTTTTAGCAACATTTGACTATAATTTGCTATTGTTTTCAAGTTTTTTGAATTTTTTAAAATTATTTTCAGAGTTTCTCAACCTTCATGGGCGAATAAAATTTTTCTAGGTTTTGCAGTGGGGTTTTTGGACAAATCCGAGAGTCAAAAAATAGTTTTTAACATATTAATTCCAGGAACTTTAGAAACATTGAACATTTTTTGCAATTTTCTTTATAAAAAGTTTGTCATTTTTCTCCAATGATTCATTCTGTCGTTATTAGGAAATAATCCCTTTTGAGGCTTGTGCGTTTTAATTGATAAGTTTTAGCCTTCTGGAAAAACTCTTCAAGAGTTTTAGCAATGATTATTTTTTGTTTAGTTTTTAGTTTCTCAGACTGCTGGTCTTTTTGACTGGCATTTTCGATAGATCTGCTGGTCAGATACAGTTTTAAGCTTTCAATTCAATTCTTTGGATATTATTTCAGGACTTGTCTTGCTATTTTATATTTTTAAATTCGCTTTATGATCACGTTTTTCGTTTTACATAAATCACGATTTTCACGCTTGCCTTCTGACTTACCTCCCTCACTGTTTCAACTGAATGGATTTTGAATTTTTCAGGCCTTGAATTACGCAATGTTGTAAATACTGTCAAAGTCAAAAGAAGCGGGATAAACCGATAAAGCCCGGTCTCTAAGTCTTAGTGCATTAGGTTATCAAAGTTCATTAGAGGGATTGCTCGCTGACATTATTATTAAGCTTAATTACTTTGTTTAGAAGCTGAATTAAGTACAGTTTTAGAATCTAACTAAAACTGCAGGCCGAAGTAGAACTTTTTGAAACCTAGGAAAAGTCAGTCAATTTTTATTTATTCTTTTTTTTCGTTTTCTGTTTCAATCCCGGTGTGCATCAACAGCGGCTATTTTCCGGCAATTTGCCGGCTATGTTTTTCTTTGCATTTCTTGTGCTCATGGGTGTTTTTTCAGTGCTCAATCGTTTGGTTGTCATTTGTAGAACATAAACTGACATATCCGACAATTTGTTAAAAACGTCGAAGATTCTTCCTGCCATTCGACTTCATTTCTGCGACTTCTGTCGCTATGCGGATGACATTGTTTGACTCGTCATTTGTACTCTTTTGATTCAACTTTTTGGTCAATTATGTAATGAAATTTTTATTCACCCCACTCACAAAGTAACTTCTGCATTCAGTTGATGTGTAAAATTGAATGCATACACCAAATGCATTATACGCGAAATGTTAGTGTGCATAAATCGGGCTCCAAATCTGTGTAATCTGACACCTCTAAATATAAATTTCAAAAGTTGCTAAGCAAGCTATGTGTCATAATACATACACATCAAATCTAAAACCGATAGATGCTGTCAATATATCGTTTTCAATTGCTCTCAAACGAAGTTTGTAGCATTTATATTAGTCTTGCTGTCTTTTTGTTATTGCAATTTGTCGCTTGACGGATTTTTCGTCTAACCCTTTGACTTTTCGTTCTCAAAAATGGGACAAGCAGGTAAGTGAACAGAATCAGTATCCACAACGCATCTGTTTTGGCATTACTAGCCCTTGAACGTTGGCATTTGAGCTTTGTGATTTTTTTGTTCACTATTGTCTTATCTATGAATTTCACTGTTCACATATCTCATCGATTGCCAGAGATGCTTTATTTAACGAAATAATCGGTTCAGTTTATAGTTATTGGTATCTGTTACTTTTATTCTCTACGTTTTCCAAAAAGAATTATAGGTTTTCATTGTTTTTGCCCTATTCTTTTTTTTATCTGTTTCTTAAGTATCATTACAAGATTAATTGGTTGCTAAAAAGAAATTGATGAACATATTTGATGTCTTCTATAGTGATATGTTATGCTATAGTTAAGTTTCGTGGTTTATAGTTATGGGGTTCTTTTTATTTAGAAATATATTCTGATTTTTACCAATTTGTTTAGTTTTTGGCTGTTTTGTATTTCACCGGTTCTTACAAGTTTGTTGTATTGTATACTCATTCTAAGGATGCGTAGAGTCAGTATTTTAACAATGTGTTGTTTTTAGCAATTTTTAAAAAACTAAGTCCCGGAAAAAAACTTTTCTAATTGTGTTAAGATTGTTAATTTTTGCTCAATTTTGGTCATGAATTAAATTTTTCGGGTTGTAACTCGGGACTTCTTGCTATGGTTTTTTTTTTACTTAGTCGACTAAAATTTGTTCCGCTTTACCTTAGTTAACAGATTCATAATCATTTTGCCTGAAATCTCTTTGACTTAGGCTAGTTTCATTCTGCGAACAAAATAAAATAGAAACGCGATAAAACCATAAAACCAAGTTTTCGATGCCAGCTCCTTGCATTGGGTTCTTACTTAACATTTCTAATGCGATTTTGCATTGATGCTAGCCCCTGAATTGTCTCATTAAGAATCAGGAGCATATCTAACTACGAAATGCCATCGAAATAGTTCGCATCCAAAAATGTTTTTGTAAAACAATCAATTATCATTGTTTTTCTGTTCCTGCAATCCCAATAGGCGTTATGGGAATCAATGGTGGCTTTTTCCTGCAATCTGCTAGGTTTGTTGAGTTTCCTCGTTGTAAATACAAGTTGTACATCAATCTTCTAAGCCTGCTGGAAAAGGTTTCTTGTTTTAATTCCAAATGAGGTCAAGGAATTCTATTTTCTGTCAATCTGCTGGCTATGTTTGTCGTATGTTTTCTGTCAAATTGATTTTTTGTATGTATCGGTTTTTTTTTCATTTTAATGTTTTTGATGCCATTTTAGCAAGTGCTATTTTGAAATTATGGGTAGTCTTTGTTAGTCTTCTGAACTTTAGCAGTTCATTTTTAATAGCCGCACAGCGATAGCTGAGGCTATTATTGGCCTTCTCTTGGTTTTTTTTATTTCGTCGTCATGATTTTTGTTACGACCATATGACGTCACAGCCATTTTTTGTTCATTCGTTCATGCAGTTTCAATTGAATTGCATGTGTGACGTCATTTTTCGCTCTTAGTGGAGCGATTTTTTTGTTCATGCGCGTGATTAAATTTTTGGTCACACTTGACTTACCTCACTCTCAAAAGTGACTTCCTCACTTTGAAATCGACTTTTATTTACTTTAATTCAAAGAGATAAGGTCAAATGAGTGTGTATCACTCTAAATGAAGGTTATTTGAGATCAGCTAATAGAGGCAGCAATAACTTATACAGATTTTTAATCAAAATATAACATATCAGCCTTCAATGAAAGACGAATTTTTTTGGTCTGTCTTTTTTACTGTTTTTTTAGACTGCCGATCTACGAATCTATTGCGGCTATTTTCTGGCAATCTGCCAGCTATGTTTAAACTTCAACTTTGCCTTATCAATCACTTTTTTTAAAGAAATTTTATTCAGATTTCGCCCAATTTTTATTTTTTCTGCCTATTTTAAATGCCCTCGTGCGAAGTTTGTAGCTTTTATAAAATATCAGTCTTCCTCACACTCCCCCGTCCCGTCTACCCTCCTCAATATTGCGAATTGGACCCCCTTTGTCCAGCCCTCCAAACATCCCCCCAATTGTTCAAACCCCCCCCCCCCCCCGCCCCACCTTCCAATTGTTCACCTCTCCATTCATCCCCGTCTCATTCAATCTAACCCCGCACGCTTACCCCCATCCCGGCCCCTGAAACTCACATTCCCCCCATGCTAGCATCCCTAAACCCCAGCTGGCTACGACCGAAGCCAACCGCTCGACTCATTTGGGTGCATTGCGCTGGACGTTAGTTCTTTAAGTTTTAATATTGATTTCAAATTGAAGTTCTTTTCAGTTTAAAATTGAGTTCACTTTTTCTTTGTTTTTTTTTCGTCACGCTTTTTAACATATATTTATAGAAGGCTTAACCTGTACACTGAATGCCATGAATACCATGAATGTTAAACGAAATCAGCAAATTGGAGTATAAACGGAAATTTTTAATGGCCGCCTGGCAGCTGCGCAGTGGACCATTTAGGCGCTCTCTTGTTTTGAATTTGCTTCAACTTCGGTTCAAATTTTTGTTTTACATTAGACTCAATTTGCACGTCTGACGTTACCTACTTGACTCACTGTTTTGACTGAATGGAGTTTAAAAATTGATTCAACAAATTTCCGCAAAATATATTGAACTGGTCAAAGTCAAAGAAGCAAAATCGCAAGAAACTGGAAAAACTAGAAAAACCCGGATGTTAAGGGAATTATGACTTAGTCATTTAAGTTATCTAAGTTTCTTGAGAAAATGCTAAGTGACATGTTAATCGTATTGTCCTCCAACTTAGAGGCCGATTTCACCATATTGAATCTTATAAAGTTCTGGCAAATGTTTTTTTTGCCAGGTGTGGTTTTCTACATTTAATGAATAAACTGTAACTGTTTTGGTCCAATTGTTTTGGTGTCGTATTTTTGATGATTTCCAGGGTGCTCAATAGTAGTTTAATATATTAGAATGAACATTCTGATTTAAGGCATTCTGGAGCTGTTTTCAACTATTTACTGTTTTAGAAGGGTTTATTCGGGTTTTCATTTGCTTTTAATTGTTCTCAAACGAAGGTTGCGGCAATTATACTAGTCATGCGTGTCTTTTTAATGCGATTTTGCGTACTACCAACTTTTCGTCCGATCGTTTTTTTTTCGTCTGACCATTTAACTGTTCGTCCTTAAAAACGGGAAAACGAAAAATGCAGAGCGTCAAATTGTTTTCGAGGCTTGCAGCTCAGTGGTTAATTAGTATGTCATTCACCCAAACTGTTTAAAAGACATGAATTCATGGTGTGCGTTTCCTAGAGTTGTCCCCTCCCATTTAACCCCCCCCCCCCCCTCACTTAACCCCCACTACCACTTCACCCCTCCGCCCATTTCACCGCCCACCCACCCCATACCCCCATTATTATCCCAACTTCTCACCGCACAATTAGCTAAAGTTAGCTTCCATAAGCGGCAACTTGATATTGTCCAAGCCAACCTCTCGCCAGTCGTTGCAGAGCAATTCACCGACGTTATTTGGTTATGTTTAGCGTTCTAGTAGGTTTGATAGAATGCATTTAGTCTTTTATTTATTGTTTTTGTGTTAAACAATTGTTTTCTCCAAGAAATTTTCTCGAATCGATTGATATTTTGTTTGTTTTTGTTATTGGCGTTTTTTAGTCTTAGTCATTAACGTTGGCTCTTGTTTATGTTTTCCTTGACAGTTTGTTCGCTTTTTTTCGGTCGTTTTTGAGCGGTGAATTTGGTCACGCTGAAGCAGGAAGTGGAGTGTGGTTTTGCGTGGTTAAATTTTTCTCAATTTGATTTTCGCGTAAAGTGAAAGATTGGTGATTGCACTTAATGGTAGTCGCTTTCAGCTATGGTTTATCTGCTTTAGTCTTTATAGTCTTTATTGTACGTTGTTGATTGAAGTTCAATATTGCATGTGTATGGTCGTAGGAGGCGATAACTATCGACATTGCTCACAAGGTAACCATCCACAAATAGTGCGCACTCAAATGCGGTTGTTGGTCAACACTTTATGTTAGTTATCCTGTCGATTGTCTGAACTGAGTACCCACCCATTCCTCGACTGAGCTACTTGATTTGCAGGTGGCTCCTAGCACTGGCTTTACTAAACGCTGATGGTGAAAGCATTTCTTGTTAAGCTGCGCTGCTGCGCGAGGAACTATTCTGCTGACGAGCTGATGGTCTATCTCTGTTGCTCCATGCTTGTTAGAATCTCCTCGAAACGTTTGTGGTTTGAAGTGTCTAATCTGTCATGTTTTCGGTTTCCAGCAATTGGGTGGAAGTGGTCCTGGTGGTGCTTCCAATCCGGCTGGTAAAATGGAGGAAGACTTCACAGTCGCCAGAATCTGTGTGAACAAACTGAAAAGTGAGATTAAGAATTTGACCAGTCAGAACTCGACTCTGGAACAGGCACGTACGGAGGCTAGAGACCGATTGACCGAGTCCGATGACTCACTGGGAAAGGCCAGGCTGCAAGTGCAACAGGTGAGACCAACATATGAATGTAACTCCCTAAATCTGTGGTAAACCTAAAGTAAATCTATCATGAAGTGGTCATTTTCCACATTCGATAAATGTGATGCCTGTTGACAGTTGGAGGCCAGAGTGTCAAGCATGGAGGCCGGGATCACTGATTTGGAGAAAGAGAAACGACAGCTGGAAGCAGATATTGATGAGAAAGACGATACAATCCGACACTTGCGAGCAGCCGAACTTCAAGAAAGGAGTTCAGCCGAGAAAACCTTGGCAGAAAAAGAGGGCAAGTTGAAAAGTGCAGACGAAACGCGCTCTAATCTGGAACGCGAACTGGAAAGCCACCGAGAGAACCATGCCAAACAAGTGGCCCATCTCCGAGATGAGTTGGGCGAGAAGGGTCGGGCACTGGATGCAGTAAGACACGAGTTGCAGTCTTTGAGTTTAGCACACCAATCTGCCACTAAAGAGCTGGAAATGGTGAAGCGAGATGAGGCTGAGAAGACACAGAAGTTGCAGCTTCTACAGTATGTTAATTGCGTCCTTTTAATCACTAATCAGCTGACTCTACGTTAAGCTAACGCGTACCGCAACAAAATTTTACTGGACAGAATTTATTTGGATTGGGGGAACAGAACTATCGATTTTTCAACAGTCGTTTTTCCGACAGTTAGCCCGCTTATCTTACAGCTTTTCTGATTCATTGCTCTCGACCGAAGTTTGAAGCAATTGTTGCTTTCTTGCGTCTTTTTGTTTTGCTGTTTAATAGCGGCCATCGTTTTCTCAGCGGGCTAATATAGCGGGGCTATTTTTTTACAATTCAATAAACTTGAATTGTATCGGGGCGCTGTCTTTTTACTACTCGCAAAGGAGTATTGTGGAGCGCCTTTTTTGATCGGTATTTTTGTTGAGTGTGTTTGAAACAGCAAGTGAAATGCGTGAAAATAAAGCCTTTAGATCAAATCGCTGAAGAACAGAGAGAGAGAGAGAGAGAGAGAGAGAGAGAGAGGAGTGGTTTTATGTGCATGGTTTTTTTTGAAAGAGAGCGATAAAAGTTGATATGAAAATTTTTCACTAAGCCAGGGAATTTTTTTGATCCAGTGCGGCTTTTTCAAAGCAGTTTTTTAATTGCTCACAACCTAATTTTTCGACTGACATTTTTGACTCTTTGTCCTCAAAAACCGGATAAATAGATAACGCCCGGAGGGCATTTAGAGCTGTTAGAGCATTTCGGCTGAGTAGATTCTGTGCAGTTCACCTAAATTGTTTTGCAGACATCAACTCACGGTGTGAAGGGCATTCTTAGAGTTTTACCCCCTTCACATCAGCCCCCAACCCCACCCACCAAGTCCCCATCCCCTGCACTTGGTTCCATCCGTGACCCAGCGAGGTGACACCACCACCCGCCGCACTTACCGCACGCCGCTTCAATTAAACTAAAGTGAGCCTCTCTGAAACATAGCTAGCTACTGTTGAAGCGAGCCAATTCCCAGTCGTTTGAGACCAATTCGCTCAACATTAGTGGGTTATGTTTAATTGCGGAAGTTCAATAATAGCAGTCCAAAAGTGCGATGAAATCGCTTTTTCAATTCTGTTCGTCATTTTTTTAAATAGCATCCAAAATGATAAATGAGTGATAGCGGTTTTTCTCCTTTCTTTTGATTATTAATGTTAATAGCGGCTAAGTGATAATGAGGCTAGTGGTAGTCTCATTATAGCTTCTTAAAAAATAATTAGTCTTACAGAATTTGGTATCCACAATTTGTCGCGCGCTCAAGAGCCAAAGTTTAACTTTTTTGATGACTTCTACCACGCCGCTACATTCTACCTGTGCATGAAACTTCTACCTGTACCTACACCCTTCTAAACTCTTATTGAAAGTGATCATAAGGTTTTACATATACTAAGGCATGAAATATTCAATAATTAGGAAGAATTTGGTTTTAATTTAAAATTCTTATTTTCTGTTAACAGCCACAGCTATTTTTTGGGCGCCCTTCTTTCTAACTTCGTTTTCCTACATAAGTCACGACTGTCACGTTCGACGTCTGACTAACCTCACTGTTTCAATTGAATTGACTTGAATAAATTCAAAACAAATTTACACAATACAGTGAATACGGTCAAGGACAAAATCGCAAAATCAAAGTAAACGGGACAATTTTTCAAAGCCCAGCAATTAATTTTGCAACGTTTTTTTTTAGCAGTTTTTGTATATTTTTTAAGAAAATTGCTCTCTGTATTAATAGCTGCCTTCATCACAACGGCTGATGTGATACTTGTGTTGGACTTGTTTTCAAAGAAATTTGATGAATTTTTGCATTTTTCTTTTGTAATTTTTATTGTTTTACAATTCCTCCTCATTATGGACAGCTCTACGTAGCTCTTTTATGCGTCACATTTTTATTTTTGTTTTTTCCAACGGTTTTCACGATTTCCATTGGAGAGAATATTTTTAAGTTTCTGCCTTTTTCGTTGTCTAGTACTTCTGTCACTTCGTCTCATTAATGATAGATCTCATTGACCAATTTATTGATAGCTGCACAGCGATAGCTGGGGCTACTATTAGCCTTCTCTTGGTTTTTTTTCGTCAAGATTTTTGTTATGACCATATGACGTCACAAACTGCTTTTTGTTCAGTCGTTCATGCAAATTCAACTGAATTGCGTGAGTGACGTCATTTTCTCTTTGTGGAACGAGTTGTTTTGTTCATTTGCGTGATTAAGATTTTGGTCACACTTGACTTACCTCACTCTCAAAAATGAGTTCCTCACTTTGAAATAGACTTTTATTTACTTTAATTCAAAGAGATAAGGTCAAGTGAATGTGTCACTCTAAATGAAGGTTATTTAAGAGCAGCTAATAGAGGCAGCAGTAATTTATACTGATTCTTAATCAAAACATATCATCTCGGCCTTTAACGAAAAGAGGAGTTTTTTTGGTCTGTTTTTTCTGTTTTTTATACTGCAGATCTGCGAAGCTTTTGCGGCTATTTTTTGGCAATTTGCCTGCGATATTTGGGCAGTTTTGATTTAAGCTAATTTTTAAAATCAACTGAAGGTTTTAACGGATTTGACACTTAGATTTTGCTATCGTTGATAGTTTTGTTTGGTTTTCTCTCACTTTATGTTCTTAGGATTTCTAATGGGTCATGTTTGAATCGTTTTAATAGCCGCTGTTAGCCTCTCAACGGCTATTATTTAGGCGCTGTCCTTTTTAATTCGCTTTGCCTTTTGATCAAGTTTTTCATAAGTCAGGATTTTCACGTTTGACTTTGACTTATTTCACTCTCACTGTTTCAACTGAATGGATTTCAAATTTTTCACGCATTGAATTACACAATCTATTGTGTACGGTCAAAGTCAAAAGAGCAAAATCAAAAGAAGCGGGATGAACCGATAGTCTTAGTGCTGATATTCGTATTAAGCATATTAATTTTCAGTTTAGAAGCTGAATTAAAAATAGTTTTCCAATCTAACTGAAAGTGCACGCCGAATTAGAACACTTTTTGTCACTGAATACAAAACAGAAAATCGGTCAATTTGTCTCTTCGTTTCTTGTTTCAATCCCGTTGAGCATCAAATGCGTCAACGGTCGCCATTTTCCGGCAGTATGCTAGCTATGTTTACTTTCGTGGATGCCTTGGTTTGTGACTTGCTCATTATTGGAGGCTGCACTTTCAAGGAGAATGATAGTCTTGTCTTCTGTTTGTCCCTTTCTTTGAATTGTAATTTGGACTGATCCTGCCCCGTCCTGGGTTCAATTTTTAGTTTCCATTGACCAATCGTATTCTTATTTTTTTTAGTATAATTTAGTGGCCTTGTTTTGTTTTAATTTCTGTCTTTTTTACTAAGCTTCACATGTTTCGGATTGACAACGTGCATTGAAGTTGTTCCAATTGAGGCTTCTCTGTTGCATTTCTTGGTCCGAATGTGAAATTTTGATGCTCTGAAAATCTCTTAAATTGTAATTCAGGACTGATCCGGCTGTTTTTATTTAGATTTGAAAGATTTTGAATTGTATTGGGGCGCTGCCTTTTTCAGATCTTGTCACGCAAATCTTTCATGATTTTTGAAGATTGACAGAAAACAAGAAATGGGGCAAAAAAACAGGGTTTTTGGGGCGTGTTTTTCCGCTTTAATTTCAAAGTAGAGTGAGAAAAGGCTGAGAAAATTCGCTTTCTCGCTAGTGTTTTTCTTCACATGCGGCATTTTGACATTGATGTTTACTGTTTTTTTTTGGATATGATTTTTAATAGCGGCACTCATCTTCTCAGCCGGCTATTAAGCGCTCCTAATTTTTTACAGTTCAAAGAATTTGAATTGTATTGGGGCGCTGTCTTTTTTTTTAAGATCTGTTCACACATTTTCATGATTTTTGAAGTCAAATTGTAGTGATTTTGGTCATGGCGAAACAGGAAATGGAGAGAAAAAGCGAGTGGCTTTGTGGCGTTATTTTTTTCGCTCTAATTTTAAAGTAGAGTGAGAAAATGGTGTTTGAACAAAAATTCGGTTTCTCGGTAGTGGTTTTTTGTTCTTTTGCGACAATTTCACTCTGATGTTTACTGTTTTTTCGATTTTTTGGACCGGATTTTTTTTTCTAAATGGTTTTCCCAATCCATTCACAGCTCATTTTAGACCTAGTTTTTTTGTTTGAATTAAGTTTTCATTTCTCGCTAGTGGTTTTTTGTTCACATGCGGCATTTTGACATTGATTTTCTGTTTTTTTCTTATTTTTTATCTGATTTTTGTAAAAATGGTTTTCTCAATTCACTCATAGTCCTTTCTAGGTCTAGTTTTTGTGTTTAGTCAATGAAAATTCTTTGAATTGTACTTCAGGACTTGTCCTGCTATGTTTTTTACTTCGTCGAACAAAAAAATGTTTCGCTTTACATTTTGCCGCTTTTTCAACATTTTGTGTGAAATTTTTTGATTTCTCTAGGCTAGTTTCTCTCTTCTCTCATTCTGCTAAAAGTGATTTCGAACATCAGTTGCTCAG
Organism: Convolutriloba macropyga; assembly: GCF_964194025.1. NCBI lineage: Eukaryota > Metazoa > Xenacoelomorpha > Acoela > Convolutidae > Convolutriloba > Convolutriloba macropyga. The sequence goes on from NC_134472.1 coordinate 38,912,351, forward strand.
TAAAGCTATTCAAAATGAACAGAGTCAGTATAAAATATTGATGTCAGAAATAGAAAAGCTTAACTTTAGATGCCCGCTATTTGAACGGCGTTACTACAAGTCTTAGTTACCATCTCTAATGCTTATTGGTATTGATAGTAGCCCCTGTAGCCTCTCTCTAAGAAACAGAAGTTTGTTCAACTACGAAATGCCATCAAAATAAATCTGACTTAAAAAATGTTTTTTTTTGACAAAAATCGATTTTTGTTGATATTTTCTTTTCTTTCAATCCCAATATGATGCTTATTGGAATCAACGGCTGCTGTTTTCCGGCAATCTGCTGGGTACGTTTTACTTGGAGACAAATTGATGTTCTATAAGAACAATCAAATGCAAAAATTTTAATCTTTGAAACAGAGACTAGAGGAAAAATTCAATAAAAAAATTGAAGCAATTTGCTTATTGGAGCTTTTTTTTGGATAGAGTGCTTTCTAATGTAAAAAATTCTATTGTAGTTTTCCCAAAGTTCAACTTGAAATTATTTAACAATTTTGAAACTACATGCGTTGTCATCTATTTCGCAATATCGAAATTCTATACGCAAAAAATTAATGTTCAAAAAGAATCAATTGCAAAATGTTAACGTGCTGAAACAATGACTACCTAAGTAGAACATCAAAAAAATAATTTTTTGCTTCAAGAAGCGAACACAACTTGCGAAAACAACATTTTGGTGAAAAATTTACCAATTAAAACATGCAAACAGGATACATGCAAACAGGCTGGGGAAAGATCTTCATGGTTAGTTGGAGAATCCACGGAGATGAAAGAATAAATAAAAACTGTTACACTTTAAATGATTAATTCGTTTTTCTCCGGTTTTGTAGATTTTTGCCAGCAGCTACTGCGAAAAATAAAAAATCGTCAAAGAAAAGGAACAATTGAACATTCGAGTTAAAGATTGTATTTTTTAGTTGTTTGGCAAGAGTTTTTGTATTAGGTGATTTCAAAATAAATATCAAAGTTTTTCCAAAATTTTAATTTCAATGCTTCCTCCAAAAATTGAATTAAGTTCACGAATTCGCCATTTTCTAATCGAAATTTTGTATCATTCGGGTAAACTTTATAAAGTGCGTCCAGTGTAAGACAGGAATATTCACGTCACTTAAAAATCAAGAAAAGCAGCAGATAATGTCGAAAGAGATAGTATCGAAAGAGAAAATAGTGTCGGACATAATACAGACAAAGTTTTAGATAGTAAGTCAAACTTAAATTTTACCTTAAAATCATACATTGAACCTTAGATGAAATTTTTCATTCATTCAAGCTGTTCATCAGTGGGAGCAACTTTGAGAGCATAAGTTGTCTTCTCTAGGCTAGTTTCTCTCTTCTCACATTCTGCTAAAAGTGATTTTGAGCATCAGTTGCTCAGCAAAGCAATTCAAAATGAACAGAGTCAGTATAAAATATTGAAGTCAGAAATAGAAAAGCCCAATTTTAGATGCCCGCTATTTGAACGTCGTTCCTATAAGTCTTAGTTACAATCTCCAATGCTTATTGGTATTGATAGTAGCCCCTTTAGCCTCTCTCTAAGAAACAGAAGTATGTTCAACTACGAAATGTCATCAAAATAAATCGGACTTAAAAAATGTTTTTGTACAAAAATCTTTTTTTAAATATCTTCTATTCTTTCAATCCCAATCATGCTTATTGGAATCAGCGGAGGCTATTTTTCGGCCGGGTATGTTTTCAATTGGTTTTCATGAGCCATTGGTAGTCCATTATCGATCTAAGAGTTTTTGAATTGCGCCAGAATATGGTCCTGCTATGTTTTTGTTTAGTTCGCTATTTTCTTGGTTCACGTTTTTCGTTGTCCATAAATCACGACTTTCACTTTTGACCTCTGACTTAGCTGACTCTATGTTTCAACGGATTGGATTTAGAATTCTTTCTCTTATTGAATTACGTTCGGTAGTGAATGTTGTCAATGTAGAAAGAGCAAAATCAAAAGAAACTGGATAAACCCTAAGGCCCTAAGTCATAGTGCAGCCAGTTATCTAAGTTCATTAGACCGATTGTTGCTTGGTTTTACTTTGAGCAGACAGACGGCCTTCTTGAGAATCCGAATTGTTTAGTTGTAAAATCTGGCTAAACCAGATTTTACGAATTGTTTAGCTGTAAAATCTGCACTCCAAATAATAATCCCTTTTTGTCATTAAGGAAAGAATTTTTCAATTTTTATCCTTTCCTTTTCTGTTTCAATCACGATATGCGTCAAGGGTGGTTCTTTTCCCGCAACCTGCTGGCGATGTTCATTGTTTTAGAAACGTTTTTCCGCAAATATTTTTCTGTGTGAAATCTTGATTGTTGGGAAAGCTTGATAGTTCGAGTTTCTGCCCAATTTTTTTTTGTTTTCTTTTGTCTCATTCTTAAGATTAATTGATTGCTAGTAAGAAATCGATGAAACATATATTATATCTTTTAATGTGATATGGTCTACTATAGTTAAGATTCTTGGCTGGAAGTTATGGGGTTCTTAGTGCTTAGAAAGATATTCTGATTTTTGTCAATTTCTTCAGTTTTTGTACATGTCATTTATTGTAAGTTACATTCTTATATTGTTTACTGATTCTAAGGATGCGTAGAGTGAGTATTTGAAACGAGCAATGTTTTCGTGCACAATAATATGTTGGTTTTTGCAATACGTTGTATGCAATGATGTCTGCAAAGATTCTCCTGGATCCACTTTTAATTATTGACAGCAGTTATCGCCATTGCATAAAAACCGAATAATTTTACGAGAACTCACGCTGCCACGGTACTGAGTTGTCTTATTAAGACACTGTCATTTTCATACTATTTATTATGACATATCTGTGCAATATTTATGCAAGGCTTGTTTTTTCTCCAGACCAAACTGCAACATCTGGCTCTTGAAACGCTACATTTTTGTAGATTTTTGATCGCCCTGATGGGACCTGATTTTCTTATTTGCTATTGTATTTTCTGATATTTTTAATAGCCGCCCTCATCTTCTCAGCCGGCTATTATTGCGCTCGTATTTTTTTTTTACTTCGTCAAACTTTTTTTCGCTTTACCATTTTGCCGCTTTTTCGACATTTTGCGTGAAATCTTTTTGACTTCTCTAGGCTAGTTTCTCTCTCTCTCATTCTGCTAAAAGTGAATTTGAACATCAGTTGCTAAGCAAAGCAATTCAAAATGAACAGAGTCGGTATAAAAAATTGAAGTCAGAAATAGAAACGGGATAAACCCATAAAGCCCAATTTTAGATGCCCGCTATTTGAACGTCGTTCCTATAAGTCTTAGTTACCACCTCTAATGCTTATTGGTGTTGACAGTAGCCCCTGTAGCCTCTCTCTAAGAAACAGAAGTATGTTCAACTACGAAATGCCATCAAAATAAATCGGACTTAAAAAATATTTTTGTACAAAAATCTTTTTTTTTCAATATATTCTATTCGTTCAATCCCAATCATGCTTATTGGAATCAATGGCGGCTATTTTCCGGCAATATGCCGGGTATGTTTAAAAAATGATAGTGAAAGCTGCAAAGCGTTGGTCAGGAATTTGAGTGACTTAAAAAGTCATCGAGCTGAACGTATTGCTAGTTCTTTGCGGTTATGGCCAGAATTTTTATTAGTAACCGTTTTATTATTTTCAGTCAATTTTAGTCTGTATCTCATTTTGCTTTGCAGGAATATGCATTAGTAGGAACTTTCCAAATTTGGGAAGTTGATATTTTTTCGCACCTGGATAAAGGATGTCGCTTTTCAAAACTTGGTATTTTACCAAATTTAGTTATAGGAATTTAAAATTTTGCTTCTTTTGTCCTTCCATTTAATTGAAGGGTCAAAAACTATTTTTCGTGTGCCATTCTTTTGCTAGTTGGAGCAACTTTTTCGTGATTGACTTTGCTACTTTTTATTAATAGCCGCACAGCGATATCTAGGGCTGTTATTGGTCTCCTCTTGGTTTTTTTTAACCGGAAGTACTATTCGTTCAGACGGCGTTTTGACCTAAAAGTGAAAGTGAGCAAAATTGCTGTGTGACCTAATTTTTTCATAGCGAGGGAGTCTCTTGAGCGCTGCGTTCAGTGAATGACTTTTCGACTTTGAAGTGTTTTTTAACAGAATGGCACATATAGATAATAGTTTTTTTAGCCGTTTTTTCGTCTAATTGGCCCCGTTTTTGGCTTGTAATTTGTTTCTTTTGAAGAAGTAATTTTTATTTGACGTAATATTGAAATGTAGAACTCGAAAATTAGTACCACAGTGCTTTGCAGAGCCTAATAATGCGTGTCAAGTTCAAAGTTAGCACATATTTCTTGATTTTTTAATTAATTTTTTGGCTTTTCCATTAATTTCTTTTGGAGCTTTCAACCGTGTTTTAGCAAATATCAGTTCATATGACAACTTCACATGGATAATTTATATACTGAATGCCTCTTTCTACGGCGAGGTAAGTTAGTTGTCTAAAATTATGCGCATGCTAATCCGATTTTGCTAGTATTTTTTTTAATTTTGTTTTTGTATTTTGGTCTAAATCAAGAATGCTATTTTTTGAAATGTATTTGTTTCCTTCATTTTTACTTTTAATTTTGATTTTAACTTTAAGAATCAAGAAGTAGCCTTTTAGTTCATGTGTTTAACAGCCGCCTCATCTTCTCAGCCGGCTATTATAGCGCTCCTATTTTTTTTTTTACTTCGTCGAATAAAAAAATTTTTCGCTTTACCTCATTTTGCCGCTTTTTCAACATTTTGCGTGATATCTTTTTGACTTCTCTAGACTAGTTTCTCTCTTCTCTCATTCTGCTAAAAGTGATTTGGAACATCAGTTGCTCAGCAAAGCAATTGAAAATGAACAGAGTTAGTATAAAAAAATTGAAGTCAGAAGTAGAAACGGGATAAACCCATAAAGCCCAATTTTAGATGCCCGCTATTTGAACGTCGTTACTATAAGTCTTAGTTACCATCTCTAATGCTTATTGGTATTGATAGTAGCCCCTGTAGCCTCTCTCTAAGAAACAGAAGTACGTTATCTTCAACTACGAAATGCCATCAAAATAAATCGGACTTAAAAATGTTTTTGTACAAAAATCTTTTTTTTTCAATATCTTCTATTCTTTCAATCCCAATCGTGCTTATTGGAATCAACGGCGGCTATTTTCCGGCAATCTGCCGGTTATGTTTAAAAAATGATAGTGAAAGCTGCAAAGCGTTGGTCATCAATTTGAGTGACTTAAAAAGTCATCGAGCTGAACGTATTGCTAGTTCTTTGCGGTTATGGCCAGAATTTTTATTAGTAACCGTTTTATTATTTTCAGTCAATTTTAGTCTGTATCTCATTTTGCTTTGCAGGAATATGCATTAGTAGGAACTTTCCAAATTTGGGAAGTTGATATTTTTTCGCACCTGGATAAAGGATGTCGCTTTTCAAAACTTGGTATTTTACCAAATTTAGTTATAGGAATTTAAAATTTTGCTTCTTTTGTCCTTCCATTTAATTGAAGGGTCAAAAACTATTTTTCGTGTGCCATTCTTTTGCTAGTTGGAGCAACTTTTTCGTGATTGACTTTGCTACTTTTTATTAATAGCCGCACAGCGATATCTAGGGCTGTTATTGGTCTCCTCTTGGTTTTTTTTAACCGGAAGTACTATTCGTTCAGACGGCGTTTTGACCTAAAAGTGAAAGTGAGCAAAATTGCTGTGTGACCTAATTTTTTCATAGCGAGGGAGTCTCTTGAGCGCTGCGTTCAGTGAATGACTTTTCGACTTTGAAGTGTTTTTTAACAGAATGGCACATATAGATAATAGTTTTTTTAGCCGTTTTTTCGTCTAATTGGCCCCGTTTTTGGCTTGTAATTTGTTTCTTTTGAAGAAGTAATTTTTATTTGACGTAATATTGAAATGTAGAACTCGAAAATTAGTACCACAGTGCTTTGCAGAGCCTAATAATGCGTGTCAAGTTCAAAGTTAGCACATATTTCTTGATTTTTTAATTAATTTTTTGGCTTTTCCATTAATTTCTTTTGGAGCTTTCAACCGTGTTTTAGCAAATATCAGTTCATATGACAACTTCACATGGATAATTTATATACTGAATGCCTCTTTCTACGGCGAGGTAAGTTAGTTGTCTAAAATTATGCGCATGCTAATCCGATTTTGCTAGTATTTTTTTTAATTTTGTTTTTGTATTTTGGTCTAAATCAAGAATGCTATTTTTTGAAATGTATTTGTTTCCTTCATTTTTACTTTTAATTTTGATTTTAACTTTAAGAATCAAGAAGTAGCCTTTTAGTTCATGTGTTTAACAGCCGCCTCATCTTCTCAGCCGGCTATTATAGCGCTCCTATTTTTTTTTTTACTTCGTCGAATAAAAAAATTTTTCGCTTTACCTCATTTTGCCGCTTTTTCAACATTTTGCGTGATATCTTTTTGACTTCTCTAGACTAGTTTCTCTCTTCTCTCATTCTGCTAAAAGTGATTTGGAACATCAGTTGCTCAGCAAAGCAATTCAAAATGAACAGAGTTAGTATAAAAAAATTGAAGTCAGAAGTAGAAACGGGATAAACCCATAAAGCCCAATTTTAGATGCCCGCTATTTGAACGTCGTTACTATAAGTCTTAGTTACCATCTCTAATGCTTATTGGTATTGATAGTAGCCCCTGTAGCCTCTCTCTAAGAAACAGAAGTACGTTATCTTCAACTACGAAATGCCATCAAATTAAATCGGACTTAAAAATGTTTTTGTACAAAAATCTTTTTTTT